>NC_056750.1:432681850-432756850 GCF_019279795.1 Protopterus annectens | reverse complement strand
ATAAGTTCAACCATTTTAATCCTACATTATCTAGAGCATAAGGGTACAGATGATTATCTATCCCAAAATGCTTTACACTTGTCTTATTTACATTAAACCTCATATCATTCCATAACACCCATGTTTGTATATAAGCCAGATAACACAAATTGATCAGATATACTACAAATGGCAGAGTCAATTTTGACATTGTCAACATATTTACTCAACCAGATCCTGTCATCTTTTGGAAAGTTGGACATAAATACACTAAAAACGGCCCTAACACGGAACCCTGTAGAACACCCAATTTAAACTCCTGCTCTTCAGATAAATGATGCCTTAACTTAACCCAACATTTCTGCCCAATCAATTTTTTTCCCATGATCCGCATAGCTGTTAAGGCTAGAATCCAGTAACAATGAAACAAACCTGCTGTGTGACATAGTATCAAATATTTTGGACAGTTTACCATCAAAAATCCCAGTGAAGGTTCGACGACCATGGGATGTCGAAATCTGACTAACTGAACCTGTGCTGTCAAACCTTTATTTGTGCGAGTGTTGGTTTAGCAAATGCATTGTGCATTCGCACATATGTGGTCAGCCTTATGACAAGAGATCACGGTACAGTGAGGATCGGGAAATTTGCCCTTTTCCCCAATGTAGTGCAATCTCAGAGTTGGAATATGTAATTAGTGGGGGGGGGGTTGCAGATCCTCACATGGGGGTGCAGGGGGGATTTCCCCCTGCTAAATAGTTTTGCTACGTGGTATGCAGTGTTTGACTGCAGGCTATGGATGTCAAGAAGTGTTGACTTCGATTAAGGAAGTGTGTTTGCGACATTCTGACCTTCTCAATATTCCGTCTCGACCATCTGCTTCGATATTTTAGGTAGGATTTTATTTTGAACGTTGACGTAATGATAGTAAACCATTTTGTACATATCCAAACATAGCATGTCCACAATGAAACCATCATCCAACACCTTCCATACAGAATGGTAAAAGGACAGTAAATTTGAAAGACAAGACCTTCCAGTCAGAAAGGCAAGCTGTGTATCATACCTAACAGCACCAAGTTTCTCAGTAATATATTCAAAAATAACCTTTTCAAAACAGTTACCCAAAATGCTAGTAAGACTGACAGGTCTGTAATAACAGAAGAATCACCACCTTTCGGGACTGACACAACATAAGACAATTTCCAAATACCCGGCACATAACCAAATTGCATTGATTTTTTTAAACAGTTAAGATAAAAAAAGGAGTAATTTCTTTGATTACTGCTGACAAAATACACCATTTACACCATCAAGGTTGGTTGCAGAACACTTATCCATCTAATTAACTGATTGGAATCAAATGAAAAAAAACAGATGATCACACACCATCATTAATTACATCAATACTACTATCAGCAGCCGTCAAAGCCTCATTACCACAAAAAAGAGATAAGAACATATTTGCCAAAATACCAGAATTAGTTACTAAATTATCCAATCTCTTGAGTTAAACCTATGTTGTAGTCATTCTTATACATCTTAAGAAGACTACAGAAAGCTCTCATGTACACAGCTACATTCCCAGCTAAATTATGTTCATAGCTTGCTTCACACTCTTCAACGTCATCCTAAATTTACAATCAACTCTTTTGTACCTCTCCAACTTCCTTCTTCCAGGATTTATTTTATATTTTCTCCATAAATATCCCCACCTATAACACAAACTTTGCAAAGAGAAATCCAATTCTACCAAGGGGACTTGGATGAATTGGATTTAGAAAAAGCATGGAAACAAATTCCTCAATCAACTTTTAAAATAAACTAAAAAATATTCCAGCTAACTCCAATACTGCTTGAACCAAACACAGTCACCCAAACTTATGTGGTAACTACATTCCTTACTTTGTTATAATCTGTCCCATCAAAGGCATACCTATACCTATTATCATATGTAGTACCAATAGGCTTAATAACCTTATAATCCTAAGGAACACATTAGTGGTTACACACACAAACATAAAGGATGCAGAAATTAAGAAACTCAGATGCAGTCATACACAAAAATATGCATAAACACAAACACACACACACACAAACACTGTACCCTCAAACTCCAGCTACTTTATTGACTGCCTACATACACTTACACCCCAGTTGTCTCACTGTGTGCAAAGCAATGTATTACTTCTCATACTATCGCCCTATAAGCCTGACTAGCTTGGTCTGCAAGGCTATGGAGCACATCATCATGGAACTCATTAACAGAGACACTGAGAACAACCAAACACTGGGACCCTACCCAGTTCGGCTTTGTTAAGGGCATCATGCCTCCTAAACCTGGTGGACTTCTTTGACACAGTTACCAAGGCTATAGACGAGGGAAAGGTGGTCCACACAGCCTACCTAGACATCGCAAAGGCCTTCAACACCATTCCCCATTCTGGTATTTTAGGCAAGCTGACCAGCCTGAACATAAACCCCTACGTCACAACATGGGTTGCCAACTGGCTCACGGACAGAACCCACACGGTGAGAGTTGCGGGAGCTAGGTCCGACTCTAAACCTTTTACAAGTGGCATTCCCCAGGGCTCAGTCCTAGGACCCCTTCTATTTGGCATATACTTCTCAGAGGTACAAGGCAAGCACAGGAGGACTACGGCTGACCAAGTTCGCAGACGACTGCAAACTAGGGGCTATAATTGACTCTCTGGCTGACACAGACATCCTCCAAAAGGGTCTCACTGAGACGGATACCTGGTGTCAAAATCATGGCCTCAAGCTAAATGCCAAAAAGTGCACAGACATCCCCTGTGGAAAAAAACAAAGTACCCACAAACTACCACATAGGTGGTAGTCCCCTAAATACAGAAAACGTAATAAGGGATCTGGGGACCCAAGTAGATAGTAATCTCTCCTTTGATAATTACATTGCCAAAGTGGTTAGAAAATCCTTCTATGTGGCCCACCTAATCACAAAAGGGTTCGCATCCAGATCAAAAGAGGTCACTGTGCCCCTCTACTCATAGCTCATCAGACCCATCATAAAGTACAGCACCCCATTTGGGATGTACCTTACAAGACACCTGCAACAACTGGAAAGACCACAGAAGTACCTCACCAAGAGGATCACTGGCCTCAAACAGATGCTCTATGCAGCTCGAATGAAAAAACTCCAGCTGTAGTCGGTTGCATACCGCCTACTCAGAGGTGATCTCTGCCTGACATACAAGGCCATGTCCAACCCAGAATTGATGGACATGCTCCACCTAAAGAAAACCTTATCCCCTCGAGCCACACGCTCTAGGGATCTAAACCTCACCACAACAATAAATAAGACATGCTGGAGGGATAGATTCCTGTCCCAGAGATTTCCCATGCTTTGGAACAAGATTCCAATCTACATTAGGCAGAGCTCCTTGCTAACACTCTTCAAGAGAAACCTTGACGAGTGGATGGGAAACAGAAAGTTTACCCCGGGGATCACTTCAGTGGTCCCTGCTGGACAGAGGCACAGGGAACTAATCTAAGGGGGTGGCGAAAGCCAACACATTCTGGCTAGGCTTATAAATGCCTTCGGGCAGATAGCCTAGTACCTACCTATGAACCTATACTCTCAGCTCTCTCATTTTATTGACTGTCCCTGATTTTCACATTTTTCCTCTCTCCCTTGAAACGAACTACAGCTTCTGAATAAATCCATCCATCATAGTTTCATGATTTTTATTGTTGAAAAAAAGCATGGTGATGTAGAACATGCTGTTCTATAACTCTTTAAATGAATTAGGGATATATTTAAAACTTCTCATTGATTTTTCTCGCTCTCTCCCTCTCTCTCTTACATTCACTCTCTCACACACACACACACACACACACACACACACACACACACACACACACACACACACACACACACACAACTTTTGTTTTATTTTCCATGTCGTTAAACAAGGATTTTTTTAAGATGAATCTAGCAAGCAAGGTAAAATAAAATGTAAAGTATTAGTAATAGTGCTGCAGTTAAGTTTAGTTAACAGAGCCATGTTTTAGTTTTAGGTTCTTATTTTACTTTTTAAGCTCACTAAACATCTGCATTTAGTAAATGTAAAAGTACAGTTTTGTACCTACCATAAATGTAGATGTTCGAAGATCCACATTGCTGCAGTCCTAACACTTGGGTAGTCCGCTGTCCCAGTCGGCCCGAATACCAAAGTATAAGGCTGACGTCGGTCAAGGCGCATTTGACTGACATCAGAACGTCAGGGTACAAATGCGCATGACCGACGTCATATCCTCAGTCTTTTCTTGCCCCAGATGTCAGAAGACCCTAAAAAGATAAGGCCAAAACCAAAAAACACCAAAACACTCCTGTGCCTAAAATATGTACAATATATACAAATGTACAAAAATAGAACCTCACCCACACAACACCCCTAAACACAGAGGGGAAGGAGGGAGGATTGGACTGCAGCAATGTGGATCTTGAACATCTACATTTATGGTAGGTACAAAACTGTACTATGTTCTTCATCTCACATTGCTGCAGTCCTAACACTTGGGTAGAATCCCAAAGCAGAGGTAAGGGAGGATGGCTAAGCTATAATGAAGCAGGAGCTGCCAAAATGCCCTGCAACACAGCAGTGGCAAAACCAGCCCTGGACTTAGAATAGAGAGGAAGGTGGTAATGCTTGGAGAAAGTATGCACTGAACTCCAAGTAGCTGCCTCCAAAATATCCTTAGTTGCCACCCCCCTTAGAAATGCTGTAGAAGTGGCAGTAGCCCTAGTGGAATGAGGCCTAATCCCAGCTGGAATCTCTGCCATGATGGGAGTAACAGAATGCAATGCAAAACCCAATCCACTTAGAAATAGTTTGTTTTGACACAGGCTTGCCCTGAGAACTCAAAGCAAAAGAAACAAACAACTGCTGAGACTGCCTAAAATCCCTAGTCCTGCTTAAATAATAACGCAACTGCCTGTGTACATCTAAAGTGTGCAAAATCTTTTCCCCCCTATTTTGGGTATCTGCATAAAAAGTAGGCAAATGAATAGTTTGGTTTAAAGCCACACTAGAAACCACCTTAGGCATAAATGAAGGATTAGTACGTAATGATACCCTATCCTTATGAAAAATCAAAAAAGGCTCCACCGCCATAAGGGCCTGCAATTCAGAAACCCTTCTTGCAGAAGTAATGGCCAACAAAAAGCAGTCTTCCATGACAAGTATTTCAACTCAGCAGTAGCCGAGGCTCAAAAGGTTGTAGAGTAAGTTTCTCCAACACAAAATTGAGGTCCCAAGCAGGAGTAGGAGCTCTTCGTGGGGTCTTATATTCTTTGCCCTCTAAGAAATTGCTTGAACAAAGGATGAGAAAACAATGGTGGGTCACAATCATAGTGAGCTGAAATTGCTGCAGCATGAATCTTAATGGAAGAGAAAGACAAACCTTTGTCCAATAGCTCAGTAAGATATTGAAGAGCCACACTCAAATTAGGCTCAGAAACATCCAAATCCTTTGCTGCACTCCAAAATAAAAATCTCTTCCATTTTTCTGCATACACCTTACGTGTACTAGGTCTTCTGGCTTCCGTAATCACATTCAAAACTTGTTGAGGAAGTTGAGACCTGCTGTGGTTCAAAAGAGAATATGCCAGGCTGTTAGATGAAGAGAGTGAAGCTTGACATTGAGTAGATGACCGTCCCTCTGAGACAAAAGGTGTGGAATCAAAGGTAAAGGCCATGGAGGCTTTCTTACCAGATTCCTCAGTAATGGGTACCAGTGTTGCCGAGGCCAATCTGGAGCTATCAAAATCATCCTTGGCTTGTCTTGTCTGACCTTTAGGAGTACCTTTGGGAGGAGAGGCAGAGGTGGAAAGGCATACACATGAAGATTTTCCCAACTGAACGAAAGAGCATCCACTTTCCAAGCTGTGTGATGATAACTTTTCGTGCAAAACTTTGGCAGCTGGTGGTTTAGTGGAGAAGCGAACAGATCTATGTCTGGAGTTCCCCATGACACTGTCAATTTTTGAAATACATGAGATCCAGTTTCCACTCGTGGGGATCCATGATTTGCCTGCTTAACACATCTGCTAAGGAGTTCTGTGCTCCTGGCAGAAACCTTGCTTGAAGAGTAAGCTGCAAGCTGAGCGCAGTCTCCCACAAAATCATTGCTTGCCTGCATAGAGGATAAGAATGTGTTCCCCCTTGCTTGTTGATGTACCACATGACAGTTGTGTTGTCTGTTAGAATCAACACCTGCTCTGGAAGAAGTAACTCCTTGAAAGCCTTCAATGCAAACTGGACTGCTAACATCTCCTTCATGTTGATATGTAGATGCTGTAGTCTGGCAGGCCACTTGTCTTGTATCCACTTTCCATTCAGATGAGCTCCCCAAGCTATGTCTGAGGCATCTGTCGTTAGAATCTGACTCGCCTCTGGCCGGGTCACAGAGAGTCCCTTGTTTAGGTGACATTCCTGAGCCCACCACAAAAATTCCTTTTGAATGCAAGGTATTATTTGAATGACAGTGTCCAGATCCTGGCAGTGCTGTGTCCATACATTTTTGAGATACCATTGTAGCTTCCTCATATGCAGTTTGGCATTGGGAAGCACCAGAATACAAGATGCCATGAACCCTAATGCTTGAAGGACTGTCCTTGCAGTCAGCACGGACTGATGAGATAGTTGATGGAAGTAAAGGGATAGACTCTTTTGTTTGTCCGGGGTTAAAAAGGCCATCTGGGCTGCTGTATTCAGTCTCACACCCAGAAAGCACATGTCTTGAGAGGGTACTAGACTGGACTTTATTTCGTTCACAGAATACCCCAGGCATCTTAGCACTGCTATCACATAATCCAGATGCTGAAGAAGCTCGTCCTTTTCTTGAGCCAGAATCAGACAGTCGTCCAAGTAAGGATAGATTTGTATTCCTTTTAGCCTGAAAAAGCTACAACTGGAGCCAGAACTTTGTGAATACTCTGGGCAGTAGATAAGCCAAAGGGCAATGCAGAGAACTGATAATGGGAATTTCCAGCTCGAAAACGCAGATACTTCCTGCAACTGAGTCTGATAGGCACATGAAGGTAAGCCTCCTTGAGATCTAAAGTTACCATCCAGTGATCTTTGCCCAGCAGAGGTAAAAGCTGTTGTAACGTCAACATTTTGAACTTGGGAATGTCCAAATAAGTGTTGAGGATAGACAAATCCAAAATTGGTCTCCACGTGTTCCCCTTTTTTGGTACTAGGAACAGGCGAGAATAAAATCCTAGGCCCCTTTCTGGCACAGGAACCAGCTGAATGGCCCCTATCTGGAGCAACAGAGAAATTTGCTTGTGAGCCTCTTTTCTTTGTAGAGGAGGAATGTCTGGCATGCCTTTGAAAGGAGGCAAGGTATGGAAATAAAACCTGTAACCGTGGTGAACGATATCCAATACCCATCTGTCTTGGGTAATAACACTCCAGTTTTCTTTGAAAAGTGCCAGCCTTCCTCCCAAAGGTGCTGCCAGACGAGAAGGCTCTGGCAGCTGAAAAGGCAAGTCATTGGGTCTGCTTACGAAAGGACTGACCCCTGCCCTCACCAGAAGACTGGGCAGGCGAACTGCCTGCTCTAGGCCTAAAAGAACCTTGAGCTCTGCCCCTACCACGTCTAGATCTACCCCTAGACTGAGAATCATAAGAAGGATAAGTCCACCCCTTAGTAGGCCAATTTCTACTAAACTTTGGAGGCTGAACCTGCAAAAATCTTTAACAGTCTGCATAGACTTAGCCTTGTCCTCCATTTTCTTTAAAACTGCGTCCACAGGCGCACCAAATAACACATCAGATTGTAAAGGAGCATCTAAAATCCTTGTCTTTACATGTTCAGCTAAATTCTGATCCTTGAGCCAGGCGTGCCTGCGAAGAACAGAACCAGTGGCTGCCACCCTCGAAGAGGCCTGTACAGCATCAAAACCACATTGCAAGGAATGCTTACCCACTTGTTCAGAAACATGAACTAAATCCTGCAACTCTTTACACTCAATACCTTCCGCCAGAGCATCTACCTTAGACTTCAATTGTGAAAGGAGATAATTTTGGTATTTCAACATGTGAAACTGGCAATTCAAAGCCCTCATGGCTAAAGTGGAAGAGGTATACACCTTTTTCCCCCATCTATCCAAAGCCCTTGCCTCTTTATCAGAAGGAACAGGATTTTTAACAACAGAAGCCTTAACACCTTTAGGGCCCTGAGAAACAGTTTCTGGGTCTGCCCTGGGACTCTTAAAAGATACTTATGAGCTTCAGGCACCCTATAATACCTGTCCGGTTTAACTGGGGCAGGAGGCAAAGAATCAGGGTTCAGGGAAGCCTCTGCAAACACATCCTCTACCACATCCAGAACAGGAGGTATAGCTAAAGGCCTATGCTGGGGTAGAAACAAAAATTCCTAAGCCTTTTCCTAGAATCAGAGAAATCTTGACCTTCCCATTTAAAATGCTCCCTCATGGAATGAAGGGTCTCTGAAAAGAAAAATCCTCAGGAGGAGAAGCCGAAGGTGTAGAGTCATCTACATCAGAATCAGAATAAGGAGAATACTCCTGCAAGTCTTCAGCCGAAGACTCAGAAGCCTCCGAACACTGCTCAAAACTTTCAAGCTCAGGTTCCACCCTAGGCCTCTTATCAGGGGGGGGTAAAGAACCTCTAATCATAGTAATCAAATCTTCTGCCATTTTAAGCATATGTTTCTTAGGCAGAGACCCTGAAGAACTAGGGGAGACCCCCACTGAAGATAACCCTGGCCTACCTCTAGAAGGAGCCTTGGAAACAGAAGGGGAGGGCCTAACCATCTTAGGAAGGGAGGGGAGAACAGCTACCTGAGAAGCCCCTTCAGCCTGGCCTACCTCCTGAGAGGACACATCTTGTAACAGTAAAGTCTCACCCTGAGAATCCAAAGGAACTTCTGGTAGAACCACCGGCTCCACCGAGCCCTCTAAAGAACCGACGTCCGGGACAGACGGTTCTTCCTCCCTAGGCTTCGCTGCTTTGTCCTTGCGTTTTTTTAGACGAAGCGGGCGTCGGAGCATCCAACGGCATGTTGTAATTACAACGCTTCCCAAAAACTAACCTGGCACAATCTAATCTTCTCTTAATAGTGCGTTTGTTAAATCTAGCACAAGAGCGACAGCCAACAACGTCGTGCTCAGGCCCTAAGCAAGGTATACACAATGTATGGTAATCTCTATGAGGTATCTGTTTCCCACAAGAAATACAGTTATTCACTTTTTCTGACATCCGGTTAAATACTGAGGCAAGAAAAACAAAATATTCCCAACGGGTACTTAGCCAACTTTGATTCGGTCTGAAACTCCGACTTCAGAAAATTTCAGAACGCCAACCTGCACTCGCAATACTGCTTCTGCATCGGACCATGCGGCAAAAAAGACTGAGGATATGACGTCGGTCATGCGCATTTGTACCCTGACGTTCTGATGTCAGTCAAATGCGCCTTGACCGACGTCAGCCTTATACTTTGGTATTCGGGCCGACTGGGACAGCGGACTACCCAAGTGTTAGGACTGCAGCAATGTGAGATGAAGAACATCTACATGTTGGCATTTTCTTCCTTTGGTCCAGGCTTCACGGTGGATTAATACGATACTGGGAAGCAGTGGACTTGATATCAGGCTCTCCTTAAGCATCAATACCCTGGTGGAGAATATCTGTTCCCCAATGTACTAATGTACGTGCCCATTTTGTAAGAGTAGCTTAAGGAGTTCCATGATTTTCTTAAGTTACTGGGGATTTCCAGATTGGATGAGCTGTTTTGACAGGTACATGTTGAGGGAGGTATGGTGGCCTAATCAGGGATGAAGAAAGAGCAATTATGGCAAAAGAATATTCCCTTGAAAAATTAACTGAACAAGGCAGACTGATTTCCTAGCTATGGCAGAGTCACTGTGACCAAAGGGCAGTTTGTTCCTGATGAAGGAACCTGCACTTCTAATGACCATGTTGGTTTTAAATGGGGTGTGCTACTTATGTAGTATGAACAATGATACATAGCCTTGTTTACCAAATAAGACTGCCCTACATTTTTTTATTACTGAGACTGAAACCATGGTCAGTTCCCCACACATTAGTATGATCCCTGGAGAATCAGAGTTAACAACAGTACACAGTTTTCAAAAATTGAAAGTTTAGTCAGTCAAAGGCCTGTGACATCCAACATCACACTGGGGAAGTAGATATCAAAGAGTAGGGATTCCAGGACATAGCCTTATGAGGCACCATTAGTGATGTTCCACCAACCCGCACTGCACAGCTTCTGTCAGTGAGCCAGTTGGCTATCTGTCAAGTGACACAGGGGTTAATGGTTAGTTAGACAAGCCTGTCAATAATACCAATAAAGTGAATTGTGACAGACACTTCTGCCAGGCCAGGCATGCATTTTGGACAGACCAACCCTTATACATGACTGAAAATACAACATCCGCCATTCATAAAACCAATCTAAGTAGAATCAATAGATTTAAAATCATCAATTTGCTGTTTACAAGTTCAACTATGATATATTCCATAACTTTACATATGAAATTAGCACGATTCATGGGTATACAGTTCTCAGGGTGTACAATGAGGGTGTCCTTATGTAGTGGCACCATTATGGCAGTGCTTCAAACATCTGATAGTTTGAGAGAGTACTGATAGGACCTGATCTAAAGTGACTTTGGGCAGGGGGATTTAGGAAAGCAAGAGGGGGAACAAAGTGGAAAGTGGGTGGGTGAAAGGTACAGTTGTGTACACTTACCATAAATGTACATGTTCAAGTGTGTTCACTGTTGCAGTCATTACATTTGGATTATCTGCCTGCAGGTAGCCCTCAGCCAGCCTGAATACCAGAGTCTTGGGATTTCTGCGTCGGATGCTGTCGCTTCTTCCATGACGTCAGGTCATCAGCGGTACAAAACATGCAGCCGATGCCATTACATCAGTTTTTCTTACCCCAGATATCAGGTGCCCCTAAAATATGAAGCAATTATATGGTGTGGAACACCCCCAGCAAAAAGCAAATACACATAGTATAAGATATGCCAAACCAAAAAGGATAGTAGAAAGCAAAGACAATCAGGGCCTGGAGGGAGGGTAACCAGGACTGCAACAGTGAATACACTCGAACATCTACATTTATGGTAGGTGCACACAACTGTACTACGTTCTTCATGTTTCACTGTTGCAGTCATTACATTTGGTTGATTCCCAAAGCTAAGGAAGGGTGGAGGTAGATTAAAAGGCATTAGGCCTGGCAATCAGGCCCTGTAAGACTGCTGTGGCAAATCCAGCTCTGGATTTAGAAAAGATACACAAGTGGTAATGCTTGGTGAAAGTGTGTACCAAGCTCCAGGTTGCAGTTTCCAGGATGTCCCTGGTAGGGACTCCTCTGACAAATGCAGTAGAGGTAGATGTAGCCCTAGTGGAATGTATTCTTATCCCCTGTGGGGTAGGTTTTCCATGGTGCTTGTAGCAGAAATGGATGCAGTGTGCTATCCATTTAGATATGGTTTGCTTTGAAATGGCCTTCCTCTCTGCCCTGCAGCAAAGCTGACTAGCAGCTGGTCAGATTTTCTGAGAGGCTTAGTCCTGTCCAAATAGAATCTAAGCTGTCTGTGCACGTCTAGAGAATGCAGTATTCCTTTCCCCTTTACTTTGAGGATTAGGGAAAAAAGTAAGCAAATGAATGGACTGGTTTAAAGCCACACTAGACACCACCCTGGGCATAA
This sequence comes from Protopterus annectens, assembly GCF_019279795.1. Classification (NCBI taxonomy): domain Eukaryota; kingdom Metazoa; phylum Chordata; order Ceratodontiformes; family Protopteridae; genus Protopterus; species Protopterus annectens. The sequence continues at coordinate 432,745,116 of NC_056750.1, read as the reverse complement.
AAGACGGGTTAGTCCTGAGGGAAACCCTGCCCTCATGGAAGATAATAAGAAGTTATGTACCTAGCATAATGTTCCATGTTAGTTGTCTTCTTCTCGCCTTCTTTCTTGCTGGATGGGTTCGGAGCAGATCCTCGGCTCCGACTTGGCCGTCTACTAAAGCTCGAGAGCTATTTACCGGCTTGAGGCCTCCCCATATCCCACAATGCTAGGCGTAAGATACCCAGATCTTGTTTGGCAGAGCTAACACCATGGAAAAAACAAATTTTTGGAGACACCTGTCCAAACTACAAGGTTTACCTACAGTGCTAAAAACAGAGGAGGACATAACCTAGAAAAGAGTCAACCAGAGGAAGAAGGCCTCAAAAGCGATTCTACTCGGTCTGTCCAGGCTAGGGGGATGGAGGGTGGGACGCAAGAAAGAAGGTGAGAAGAAGACAACTAACATGGAACGTTGTGGTAGGTACATAACTTCTTAATGTTAAGTTGTCTATCTCGCCTTCATTCTTGATGGACGGTCAGCATCCCTAGCACCTTAGCCCTGGGTGGCTCATCGGAACAGACTCTTGAGCACAGTGGAACCAAAATCAGCCCGACTCCTGGAGGCCTTATCCAACTTGTAATGTGAAATGAAAGTATGAGGAGTGGCCCATGTGGCTGCAGCACAAATAGATTCCATTGGTAGTCTTGCTTGAAAAGCTACCGACGTAGCTAATGCTCTGGTGGAATGAGCTTTTGGTTTTGTAGAGAGTTCTTTATGTCTCAGTTGATAAATCAAAGTAATAATAGAGGCCAACTACCTGGATAAGGTTACTTTAGAAACTGGCAGGCCCTGCTTGCCCTCAGCATAGGACAGGAAGAGTTGGTCCGATTTCCTTGTTTGTTTAGTCCTATCCACATAAAAACATAATTGCCTGTGAACGTCCAATTGGTGCAACTTTTGTTCAGCTCTGTTTGAAAAGTTAGGAAAAAAGACAGGAAGATCAATAGCCTGATTCAGGTTTGTCTCGGAAGGAATTTTGGGTAAAAAGGAAACACAAGATAAGGAGGACGAATACAGAGGGCTTGAAGTTCCGACACTATTCTAGCTGAGGTGATGGCTACTAAGAAGAGAGTCTTCCAGGAGAGTAATTTTAAGGAACAGGAGGCTGCAGGTTCAAAAGGAGGGAGAATCAAGGAAGTTAATATCAGGTTTAAATCCCATGGAGGCGGGGGATCTTTAATCGGGGGTCTAAGTAAAACAGTCCCTTTAAGAAAGGCTTTACAAAGTTTGTGGGACATGATGCTGGTTTCTGACAGGCCAGTGTGGAAATTAGTGATAGCAGCCAACTGGACTCTAATGGTGGCAGATGAGGAACCTGCTCGAAAAAGTTCTGCCAAAAAATCTAGAACGTGATGGACAGGGGCTGTAAAAGGGTCCATATTTCTAGCCTCCGCCCAGAAAGAGAAACATTTCCACTTACTAGCATAAGTCTTCCTGGTAGTAGATTTGTGCAAAGAAAGGATGACTTCACGCACTGGCTGAGAAATATGTGGAAGCCTGGCTAAGGTTGAAAGTGGAGCAATCAAGCTGTGAGGTTGAGAGACTGAAGGGATTGGTGCAGCCCGCCCGACTGATGGACCAAGAGGTCTGGCACTGGGTCTAGATTCCAGGGCTGCTCCAGCAGGTGACAATGCAGGAATGGGAACCAAATTTGTCGAGGCCAGTAAGGGGCAATGAGGATCATCCTGGATCCCAATGCGGTCGCTTTCTGAATCAGTTTGGGAATTAAGGGAAAAAGTGGGAATGCATACAGAAGACCCCGGGGCCAATCGTGAACTAGAGCGTCTCTGGGGGAGTGGCCAGGGAGGGGGAAGAGAGTGAAGAAGTCATCGCACTTGCTGTTTAGAGGGGTTGCGAAAAGGTCGCAGCAAGGTTGACCCCATCTGCGGAAAATTTTGTCTGCTACTAACTGATTGAGAGACCACTCGTGAGGCATGAGAATAGCTCTGCTCAGCCTGTCCGCTATGACGTTGGACTTCCCGGGGATGTGCATTGCTATCAGAAACTGTTGAGAGGAGATCGCCCACTGCCAGAGTCTGAGTGCTTCTTGACATAAGGGATAGGACCTGGTTCCGCCCTGCTTGTTGATGTACCACACTACAGACATATTGTCTGTCTGAATTGCAATAGCCCCGGTGGGTTGAGAGTCCTGAAGAGCTTGCAACGCAAAAAGTACCTCTCTCATCTCCAAGACGTTTATGTGCAGGTGGTACTCTAGAGGTTGCCAAGTGCCCTGGACAGTCCTGCCCTGAACATGCCTCGCCCACTTGATCAGGGAGGCATCCATTGTCACCATGGCAACAGGAGGAGGAGGAGGACGAACAAACGGTCTGCTTTGAAGTACTTGAGAGGAGACCATCCACCAAGAAAGGTGGTCTTTGCATGAGTGGGTGATTATTATGTTGTGAGACATCGGAAGCTGTTGAAACGACCATTGGGTAAAAAGCATCCATTGAAGAATCCGCATGTGAAGACGAGCCAGGGGAAGTAATGTGACTGCTGCTGCCATGAGACCCAAGGTTTTCAGTACAAATCTGGCCTGAATTCTCTTGCACTGTAGTAAGGTCTGGACATGTCGGCGAATGTCTGATACTCTTTCTAAGGGAAGTTTTGCAGACAGCTCTTTTGTATTTAATCTTGCGCCTATAAAGGTTATAGATTGACAAGGCGACAATACAGACTTTTCGAAGTTTATAGAGATACCTAGCTCGGAGCAACTTTGGATGGTATAATCCCTGGCTCGTAGTAGCTGATGCCTGGTGGAAGCAGTTAGGAGCCAGTCATCTAGATATGGAAACACATGGAATCCTCGCAGTCTCAGGTGAGCCGTAACCACTGCCATGCATTTGGTGAACACCCTGGGGGCTGTGGTGAGACCAAAGGGCAGGGCTCTGAATTGATAGTGACTGGCTCCCAGCCGGAAGCGGAGAAACCTTCTGGAGCATCTGTCCATTTTGATATAGTAGTACGCATCCTGACGGTCTATGGAGCACATCCAATTGTCCTGACCCAAAAAGGGTAGAATGGACTGAAGCGTGACCATCCGGAACTTCGTTCTTTGAACAGATTTGTTTAAACTGCTGAGATCCAAAATGGGTCTCCAGTCCCCTGACTTTTTTGGTACCAAAAAGAACTTGGAGTAAATCCCGGATCCTTGCTGGTCTGCTGGGACTGGCTGGATGGCCCTTTTTTCTAGCAGTTTTGAAATTTCTAGTACTGCTTGTTCCCTTAGACCGGGTGGAACATCTGGAAGGTACTTGTTTGTTTGTACAGGGGTGTGGACAAAGGGGATTTTGTAACCCTCGGATATGATAGACCGTACCCATTTGTCTTGTGTGAGGAGTTGCCAGGCTTCTGGGTACAGTGACAATCTTCCCCCGACTGCCTCCAAAGGTGGACAGTTGGGCAGCCCCTCAGGGGTGCTGAAAGGGTTTGTCAGAGAAAGATTCTCTGCTACCCTGATTTTGCGGACCCCCTCTGCCCCTCGGGCGGCGTCTATTATTGTTTCCTCCTCTGCCCCTGGAGGGAAACTCGCCACGTGTGTCAGGCACGAATCCCTGGGGTTTCCGAAACCACATTTTTCCACTCTTCTGACCTTTAGGGTATGGTCTAGAGGGAGTAGAAAAACGGACTCCCACGGCAGAGAGAGTCTTGCCTTCCTGCTCACACCTGGTAAGGGTATCCTTCACCTGTGGTCCAAACAAAGCCAAACCGTCGAAGGGGGTATTGGTGAAGGATGCCTTAAAGTGGTCAGCAAAGTTACATAACCGCATCCAGGCATGTCTTCTCAAAGCCACGCCTGTACCTGCAGCCCTACTCACCCCATCGGCTGCATAAGAAATGAGCCGCATGGAGGAGTTGACTATAGAGTTAAGGGTCGCCAGCTGGGAGTTAATCTTATCCTGAGACCCCACAGCTGATGGATCCTGAAGGGTATCACCCAGTTCCTTGAGAAGATCACTTTGAAGGCGGATGAAATGGCACAGATAATTCAGCGACCGCATGGAAAAGGTCGCTGAAAAAAACATCCGCTTCCCGTACCTGTCCATTGTCCTAGATTCTTTATTAGGTGGATGGACAGGCACCGAAGGGTCAGCCAACTCCTTCTTAGTGGCTGCTGCCACCACCATGGCATCAACACGGACACCTTTTGTCAGGAATTGCTTGTCAGATGGGGCTGTAATGAACTTAGTGGGCCTGCGGGGAGTTGGTTCCACTGTGTCCGGGGCTGTCCACGCCTTCCGAGCCACCACTTCCATGAGCAGGTCGAAAGGTGGAGACACCCAGGAGGTGGAAGGGCGAGAACCAAATGCGTCCAGGTACACCGGCTCGTCTTCAGAAGGGTTAAGGGCAGTCCAGTTCCCCCTCTGCCTAAGGATCTCAAGAATGTCTGAAAAAGAGACATCCTCAGAGGGGGACCTTGGGGACCCTTCCGAATCCTCCAAGTCGGTATCAGATGTGACTGACTCGGGGGAGTCAACATGTTTCCTCTTACATTTTCTCCTCCGAGGGGCTCCTCTGAATGATCAGGGGAGGCCTTGGAAGAGGAAGATATGCCCAATGGGGTGACCTGGAGCATCTGTTCTCCACGCCTGTGGTCAGGAAGGCGGACAGAGACCGATGCAGGCACCATGGGGGGAGGAGCTGAAGGGGCCGATCGTGGAGCCGACACAGGAGTCAGCACACTCCTCATGACCTCGAAGGCGCCCCTATCAGGCAGAGAAGAAAGTCCCCACTCTGAAGAGACGTGAACCCCTCCTGGCACTGAGAGGGACGGCTCCGAGGCCGCGCTCACCTGCTCCGAGGCCACGAGAGGGAGAAAGGGGTCGGACAAGGGTCCGATGCCACTCACCCCCTCGGAGCCAACGAGGGAGTCTCGGCACCCAGATCCCTCCAAGGATGGAACCAATGAAGAGATCGGAGCCGACGAGGGAGCCGAAAGGTGTGGTATCAGCTCCGATGTTCCTACAATTCGAGCCCCGACGAGCTCCGGCTCCGAACACAGTGGTAGAGTCAGAGGAGGAACTGCTGAAAACACAGGGATAGCCAGTCTGTTGAGAAGGGCTGGTCAACATTTTGGCCAGGGCCTGCGATTTTAGGAGCCTACTGACCACCCTCTCCAAGTCATGATCGGATAGCCTGGAGGACCGAGAGGAGTGGGACCTATGGCTTCACTCCGATTGAAGCAATGGAGACCTCGGAGCCGAACAAACAGATTCTAAAGAGGAGGACCTTGAACGTTTTTGGCTCAGAGAAGGTTCCGACACTAAGGTCGGAGCCGACTGAGGTCTCGAGATGTCGGTTTCAGCCGGAATCGACAAGGAGGCAGGAGCTCCGCTCGGCGACGGCTCCGAACAGGGAGCCGACGGTTTGGCGGGCTTTAAGGATTTTCCCGACGGAGGCTTAGCCGGGGATCCTTCTGGCTTAAGTAAGCCTCTCAATATGAGCTTGTTCCTACGCTCCTGCAGGACTCTTGGGCTGAAGGCATGGCAGACCGAGCAAGAGTCCTGCAGGTGTAGGGGACCCAAGCAATAAACACAAGAAGTGTGACCGTCTGTCAGAGACATCTTCTGACAGCACGAGTCACACTTCTTGAAACCTGAAACTTTGGTATCTTTAGACATATTAAAAAAGGGATACCAAAGGGAAAAGGTAACTAGTGCTTAATCAAGGCACACGCACACATGCACTAGGTAAACTAACAGTAATAATAACTATAAAACTATAGCCACACAACTACCTTACTACTAACAAATATATACATAAATATACAAGAAAAAACTACAAAACTATCTAATTGTAGTTAACCAGGCCTAACACTTCCCCTAAAAGAGTGGGGGGGGGGGGGGAGAAACTCTCTAACAACAAAAAACGAGTTTCTAAGTGGGATACCAAGGGGTACACAATCTAATTAAATTAAGAGGAAAGGATTATCTAAATATAAGACAATATAAGAAAATATTAAAGGTAATAACAGAAGAAAAGATTTATACGACCTGAAGCTGGTAAAATCACAACCTCGTAGCTGAAGCAACAAACGAGATCTGGGTATCTTAACGCCTAGCATTGTGGGATATGGGGAGGCCTTGAGCCGGTAAATAGCTCTCGAGCTTTAGTAGAAGGCCGAGTCAGAGCCGAGGATCGGCTCCGAACCCATCCAGCAAGAATGAAGGCGAGATAGACAACTTAATACTGAAGGGTTCCACTGCCATAAGGGCCTGCAGTTCAGACACTCTTCTTGCTGAAGTGATGGCTAGAAGTAAAACTGTTTTCCATGAGAGGAATTTTAACTGTGCTGTAGCAGCCAGTTAAAAGGGGGAAGTGTAAGTTTTTCCAATACAAAGTTAAGGTCCCAGGCTGGAGTGGGAGCTCTCCTGGGGGGTCTTAAATTTTTGGCCCCTCTAAGGAACTGTTTTACCAGAGGATGAGAGAAGAGGGGTGGCTCAGTATTATAACGAGCTGAGATGGCAGAGGCATGAATCTTAATTGAAGAGAATGACAGGCCCTCATGGAGCATTTCTGTTAAGTAATCTAGTACATGAGGTAAGCTGGGCACAGTTGTAGGGATCCCTTGAGACTGGCTCCAGGAACAGTATCTTTTCCACTTTTCTGAATAGGATTTTCTGGTACTAGGCCTCCTTGCTTCAAGAATGACATCCAGCACCTGCTTACTGAGGGCTGCTAGAGGTGAGTTCAGGGGATTAGCCAGGCTGCAAGGTTCAGGGAATGAAGCTGATGGTACAGAATTTGCCCCCCACCCCCTTGCTGGGACAGCAGGGAAGGGGTCTGAGGCAGGTGCCATGGTTGTAGCACTATCAGACTGCGCAAAAGAGGATACCAGTGCTGATGTGGCCAGTCCGGTGTAATCAGGATTGTCCTTGGCTTGTCCTGTTTGATCTTTAGTAGTACCTTCGAGAGGAGAGGCAGAGGGGGAAAGGCATAGACTGAGAGGCTTTCCCAGGAAAAGGACAGGGCATCCACCTTCCAGGCTTGGCTGTGGGGAGTTCTGGTGCAGTATTTGTTCAATTGATAGTTCTGAGGGGAAGCAAACAGGTCCACCTTTGGTGTCCCCCATCTGTTCCCCAAAAGTTTGAATACTTCGGGTTCCAGTTTCCATTTGTGTGGGTCCATGAGATTTCTGCTTAAGTGATCTGCCAGTGAATTTGTGAGAGTCAGGTACTCTATAGTACCTGTCAGGTTTCCTGGAAGATGGAGGCAAAGTATCCAGGGTAAGCCGGATTCCAAGACAACATCATCTACAATCTCCAGAACAGGAGGGATAGCTAGAGGCCTGTGCTGAGGCAGGTTTAAAAATTTCCTGAGTCTCTTTTTGGACTGAGAGTAATCCTGGCTTTCCCAGCAGAAATGCTCCCTAAGGGTATGCAGGGTTTCACCAAAAGAAAAATCTTCTGGAGGGGAAGCAAAGGAAATGGAATCCCCTGCATCAGAATCCTCATAGGTATACAAGGGTATGTCCTGGTAGTCAGAAGGAACAGAGATATCAGATTCCTGACCAGAAGAATCAGAAGGAAAATCATTTTAGGTCTCTTTGAAGGGGAGGGCTGGCTTCCCCTAATTAAGGTAATAAGGTCTTCAGCCATTCTAATAATTTGTTTTTGAGGCCTGTTGGTCTGAGAATGCGCTTTGGTCGTCAGTTTCCTAGGCGCAGTGCGAACTTTAGGCCTGAGAAATTCAGTATTTCTGGCTTGAAACAAATTGTCGGTTTAATATGAAAATCGGTAGGCCTGAATACACCCTCAGAAGCCGGTGCCTGCACAGCGGCTCCAGACTCATCCATGGTAGAGACATCCGCAGGTTCTATAGTCGAAGAAGTATCTCGTGGCATACCAGACTCCGAATGCGTCTCAGTAGAGGCCTGCGAATCTGTAGAAGCGGGTATCAGGGGCTGCGAAAGCACCTCAGTGAGTGCCGGCGGACTGGCGACTAGCTTAACGGTAGCGCAGTCGGCAGTTTTGGACCTATATAGTCTGTCTCTGTCTTTATCCTTATGTTTTTTCGGAAAATCAGTAGTCGGATGGCTTACCGATGCCATTTTGGAGTACGGGGATTGAGAGCGAAAGTATTTCGCTACAAAAATTGCCCGACGATGGAAAGTTCGGGCGTTGAACAAGGCACAAAACCGACAGCGAGGGACATCGTGGTCTGGGCCTAAACACATGACACAGTAAGAATGAAAATCTCTATGAGGTATTTGGTTTCCACAGACAAGACAATTATTAATTTTTTTCTGACATCGGTTAGAGCAAGAATAAAGGATCCCCAACGGGGTACTTATCTTTTAGAAGACTTCAGGTCTGTAACTCGAAAATGAAAATTTCAGGAGTCGGCCAACCGGCACTTACGAACTGCTTCTACTTCAGGCACTGCACGACAAGAAAGACTGATGCAATGGCATCGGCTGCATGTTTTATACCCCTGACGACCTGATGTCATGGAAGAAGCGACAGCATCCAACGCAGAAATCCCAAGACTCTGGTATTCAGGCCGGATGAGGGCTACCTGCAGGCAGATAACCCAAATGTAATGACTGCAACAGTGAAACACGAAGAACATCTGGAACTTAACATGCCAGGTAAGACATTAGTGAAGAGTTTTGGATCAGAATAAACTGTACCATAGGATAACACTTTGAAGCAGCACTGGATGCTACTTCTAAGTTTTGTAATAGTGTTTAAAGGTCTTTATGATTATCTTTGGATGAGCCAGCATCTTTAGTTTTGTAGCTAGCATTACTTTCTCTGATGAAGTTCAGTTTCTTTTATAAAAGGGAAAAAGAGATGTAATAGTTAGAAGCCTTTTCCTCTTGCTATACAGTTTGTTTGTTTGAGAATTCTACCAAATGGGATTGTTTTTGAATTTCTCATTATTCTCATAACACAATAGGACTAATGCCACCATGCACTTGTTCAGATGTGAACATAATTCAGAGGCATCCACAGAAGTGCTAGTAATGGGGTTACAGTGATGGGTAAACTTTTCAATTTTTCCAGGCTGACAGTAAACAATAAGAGGATATCCTGTAATAATCTGTGATTTTGGTGAGATTCATGGAGAAGAAAACAACATCATGACTGAATTTAATCAAGGAAGAAGTGAGGCGCCGAAGACTGGGGTAATATCTGTAAGGAAGACATCAAAAAGATTTGCACCTATACTGAGGAGAAGGAAATCTGGTCTAGGAGACTGGAGCTAGCAACTTTTTAAGGAATATTGTTCATGCTTATTATTGGTTATACAGGTCTACCAGTTAATAGCTGCGTAACTGGAGTCACCTAACGTAGCATATCGGGTTTAATATGAAGAGCAGCACATTGGGTTTAATATGAATAGTTTACAACTGATACAGGTTTATTTCTTGGTCAGTAGGGGACATAGATGAGGATTTATAATTAGCAATAAAATGACAGCTGATTTTGTTAAAAGTGACTACGACCTCAAGATGTTCTCAGCTGTTGTCACGTGGGATTAAACATGAGTTGGTGGGATTACAGATAAATATGAATATTCCCCTATAGCTTCTGAAGGGTCTAAACAGGTGGTAGGTGCACAGAATGCTGAAACTATGTTTCTGTGACTACTCATACATGGATTTGCTTGAGGGAAAGGAAGGCCTGTAGCTTGGACATTCTTTTAAGACTCTTAGAGCTAAGTATTGTGAAATTAATGTAAAGTGAATTGGAATTTGCATTGTGAAACAGCAAATGCTTTAGCCAGCATGTGTAGGCCATCCCTGAAGAAATAGGTGCGTCTATCAACCATCACCTCCAATGCTAAAACATACCATGTTTCCATGAAATGACGTTACTTAACCAGCCAAATGTCAGAATCAATTATCTTGTCCTCGAAATGTGGCATCAGTCTTGTTTATGGCAGGCTAGTGTTTTCTGCTTCAGGCATATGCATGGACAACAGTCACGTGTCTTTCTACTTCTCCTTTATGGCAGATTATCTTAGGTACTTTATCCCTACATGAACAAACACATGGCTATAGTCATACTTGGGGGGGGGGTGAAAGGATTCAAAGGCATATGTCACTTCACAAATCCTGGTACCAACAAGACATATGATACCCTATGCTTGCCCAGCCTTGGAGAGGACTGTCTATGTACCTTACTAGAGAGTCACCAGTGACAAGACTTTACTTTGTGTGGACACAAGTTTTAAGGACCTTACAAGTAGACGTACACAGTCAGAGTGACTCCTCCTGGAAGCAGGTACAGTGCTACATATGTGTCGATTGATATGTACTACTATGGGGTCTAGGAGGCTTGAAAAAAGATTTTTTAATCTCAGCATAAAAAAAGTTTGTTGTTGGTTAGCAGCTTGGTATTGCTGTACTGTACACTGACACATGTAGGTAGTGAGAGATTTGCCTCTAGACCAAATACATTTTATATCACTCACAGTGTTGATGTTAAGATAAAAGTAATGAACACTGCCTCAAAGTTCCAGCAGCTAGAAGACTTTCCCCAGACGTGGCTAGAATATACTGCGCTTCCATGATAACACTGAAAGTTGGATGGACAAGTAATATGTGTACAAAGTGTGCATGAATACATGGAATGGAAGAAGAAGGTGGTGGTGGTCAGAGAAAAAAAGCTAAAGCAGAGCAGAAGAATTAAAAACAGTGGCTAGAGTTCAAAATCCCGGATAAGCCCCAAGTGTATTCCTCACGCTAACTGAACTTTCAGCACTAACTGGTCTTGGCAGCCAATATAAATCAGAGCAAGGAGGTTACAATGCACTAATCATGTAAGCCATTACCCTCAAAAAAATGGTACTCTACTGTGGAAGACATCAATACAATACAATACAATTATCGCTTATGGTAAAGACTAACCTAGACAACAAACAGTAACTAGAAGCACTAGAACTACAACCACTATAAAAATCCTTCACAGGCAAGCAAATAGCATGAGCAAACAAGAGCAATCCATGAGTAATACAACAGCCTTATAACAGTACTTGAGGATTATGGCGTTTTCAGTGCAATACTAACTACAGTAAGACAGCAACCAGAACCACTGTTTGAAATGACAGTGGGACAGGAATAGTAGCTAGCACTCTACACAGAACCTTCACCTGCAAGCAAACAATACAAGTAAACACTGGAACACAAAAATCCTCTACTTCAGAGTGACAATATATTAAATGCAATAGAAGCACAATGGAATAGTCTAGAAAAAGCAGTTCTGAACAATAAGAATGTAACTACTGTAAGGAAAAAAGAATTGAAATAACCACTTTAATGCAAAGGTGCAATGAGAATAAAAACAACCTTTCCTCTGTGTGCTATGCGGCATCAGGCCAAATCTTAATCGAGGAAGTTATTGCGTAAATGCAGAATTTATCTGACTCCAGGGTTGAAACTTCTGGCAGATGAAAACTGGCACCTATTTCAATTGCTTCTAGGCTACTACTTACACTATATTGCGGGGTGTTGCATAATGCACAGCTTTGCAATAAAGAAAGTAGAGCTGTATAAGCTGAACTTACCATAACAACAGATGTTCAAATGATCACTGCTGCAGTAGCTTTAGTTATATGGGTTTTATATCCTACCAAAGATATAACAGCTGGCCAGCTTCCAAAGCTTTAGGGCACCTTCCATATGCCCAAACTGTCACGCACATCAAGCTGAGCTGACTAAAACATAAGTTTGGGTGCAAAGCCCCTCACAGCTTTTCTGACAGCAGAGGGAGGTAGGCTGAGCTTTGAAAGGGCAGTGCTAGGAACAACAAAAAAATAAATGTCCAGATAAAAAACATACCAAAAAACAAGGGGTGGAGGGAGGGACTGGTTACTGCAGCACTGATCATTCAAACATCTGTTGTTATGATAAATTCAATTTCCACAACTGTATTATGTTCATTATATTCATCACTACTATAGTAGAATAGTTATATAGGTAGATTACCTTAGCAAACTACATTTTGGAGGTGGAAGGAGAGTCCAGGAACCCCTGAATAATGGTCCTAGCAAATCTTGATGATTTGGGCCTAGAGAAGAAATCAAGCTACCAGTGGTTTGTAGAAGTATAAGGCGAGGATGAAGTAGTAGCTCCCAGAATACTTCTACAATATAACCCTTTCTTAAAAACCCACAGATGAAGACAAGGCACTGGTACAGTGGGCTTTGACCCTGCATGAAATAGTTTTGTTATGATAAGTGCAAGGGTTACCAGCCTTAGAGAACCATTTGGAAATAGTCTGTTCTGACATAGGTTGCCCCTTCTATAAACAACTGATCCAAAAATCAGGAAGATTTAGTTCTGTCAAGATAGTACCTAAGTTGTCTGTGGGCATCCACAGTATGCAGTAACCTTTCTTCTTCACTTTTAGGTTCAGGAAAGAAAATGGAGAGAGACAGTTTGGCTTAAAGTAAACTTGGATACCACATTAGGCATATAAGAAGGATTAGTTCTTAAAAGAAACAATGTCCCTATGGAAAATGAGATAGGGATGACTCACCATAACAGCTTGCAACGCAGATACCCTTCTTGCAGATGTCCATTACAGCAATCAGTAAAACGTTTCCATGTTAAGAACCTCAAGTCAGCCAGATTAGCTGGTTCAAATGGAGCAAGTGTTAACTTCTTTAACACAGAATTAAGATCCCAAGAAGGGGACACCAGCTTTCTTGGATTCCTCTTTTGCAAAATCCCTTTCAAGAGCATTTTGACACAAGACTGCACTGAAAAAGAAGGACCTACGGGCAGATGTTGAAATGGCCAATAAATGAACCTTGATACAGAAACATGAAAGAACATAGCAAAGTAACTCACCACAAATATTGTAAAACCAGAAAAAAGCTAGCCCTGAGAGGGAGCTGGTTATGTTGTTGGCACCAACTAGAAAACCTTTTCCACTTGCTAAAATATGATTTTCTAGTAGCAAGCTTTCTTGACTACATTAGTACCTGCTGCACATCATCAGTAAACAGGTGCCTAAAAGGAATTAAGACCATATCATCAGGGCACTCAACTAAATGATGACTGATGTTGGGGTGTATCAAACAACTCTGTTCTTGTGTGAGTACATCAAGTCTGTGAGGAAGCTTGTGGTAATTGCCTCTGGCCATTTCCAAAAGAAGGATGAACCACAGTTGCCTGTGCCAGAAGGGAGTCATCACAGGTCCATAGTTGTGTACTAGGCTAACAGCCTCAAGGATCTTTTAAAGCCTAGCCATGCATCCCAAATTTCTGACAAGTTCTGGTACCCTTGATAAGTGTAAGAAGGGCTTGGGAGATGAAACATTTATAAGCAGGGGCCTGGGAGTTGTACCATTTACAGGTATCCTGTGTCCAGTAGAGAGACACGTGCCAAACCAGAGGTGATTTTCCTTTTTCCCATCCAATTGTCCAAGTTACACTTGAATCGGGCTGGGGAGGAACTCTGCTTCATATGGGAGGAGAGGCTGTTCTACACGGATAGGGCTATGAGGCCGTCTGCATAGGACATGTTACTTATGCTCTGTACTCTTTTAGTGGGGAACCTCTATGGTTGTTCCAATTGCTGGATGTGCCTGGTTGTGTATATACTAAAATAGGCATTGTACTCAATGACAGGTCTGATGAATGCTGAATACAGTGGAGCAATGACCTCCTTTCACCTAAATGCCATACCTGTGTTTATCAGTTGGACAATATAAAATTATTTCCTCACTACTGCAGGCACGTGATGGTCAAAGGCTTGATTACTGTCTATGTGTCACCAAGTCCCTGACTACTGCATTAACTATTAGGGGCGAGTTGTTGATATGACAGTTACCAGGGATGGATGACTTCCTGAAGGACACTATTATACATTTCTTGGCATTTAATTTTAGTCCATGGCTCTGATACAACTTATTTGTCTATGTAGCCCTTCCTGGAGAACATCAGTGTTGGTGGGGGATTCCATGACTGCTCTTAATTTGCAGTTGTCTGCAAATTTGGTCAGAGTCCCTTAATCTTGGGGATTTCTTCTTAATCTTCAGATTTACTCTGTATATTAGTGGAAAGGGTTGAAAAACATACAGGAACATTCCTGTCCAAAGAAAAGGAAAGGGATATGTCTTCCAGGCCTTCTTGCATGGAGTCCTGGAACAGAATCCTGCTAGCTGATTGTTCAGCGAGGAGAGAAAGAGGTCTATATGAGGAACTCCCCATGGATGGATCAAATCTTGGAAAACCCCCAACCTAAGTTTTCATTTGTGAGGGTCTACCCTGGTCCTGCTCAGCTTGTCTGCCACACAATTTTGCTCTGACAGAATGTAGGATGCCTGTAGAATGAGACTGGTCTATGACTTTGAGTTTGAGAATGAGACTGTACTACAAAGCTATATCCCAAGCTAACATGGCTAGTCGGCAAAGGAGGTATGACTTGGTTCCCCTTGTTTGTTGATGTACCACATGACTGTGGTATTGTCTATAATGACTTGAAGAGGTCCCAGGGACCAGAGATGGTTCAGAGAGTTGAGTGCTTTGATCAGGGAAAGTATCTCCTTGATATGTATGTGCTTATGTCTGTCTGTGGTATACCACAGTCCCTGCACTTTTATGCCTTCTGAAACTGCTCAGCAAGCAAAGTCCAAAGTGTCTGTGCTGACTGACTGGTTTGGAGCAGGGAGGGAGAAGGGGAGATCTAGATTTAAGGATATCTGTTGTCTCCACTAAAATATTTCTCTTCTGACAAGCTTCAGCACTGGGATTTGAAAAGATATGGGGTGTTGATGCTGGGACCAAAAATATTTCAGATTATACTGCATGTTTCTCATGTGGAGTCTTGCCAGGGGTATCATGAAAATCACTTACACAGTGAGACTGAAAATCCTGACATATTCTCTGGCAGTGACTGAAGTCTGAGTGGATAACCTTAAAAATAGATCTAAACAAAGATCTTTTTTTTCCTGTGGTACAAAAGCTCTTTGACCTGAGTTGCCTAGTTGGTATTCCAGGAAAACAATTTTGAGGAAGGAGTCAAGAAAGACTTTTGAATGTTCTTTTAGAATCCCAGCTTGTGTAAGAGATGTCTCACCCAAGAGAGACTTCCAGATACTTTGAAAAAGACTCTGCAAAGATAAGCAAGTCATCTAAATATGGAAGAAATGTGGATGCCCTCTAGCCTTCAGTGAGCTATAACTGGAGCTAGACACTTTGTGAACATTCTTACTGCACTGAACAGTCCTAAGGGTAAGGCTAAGAACTGATAATGGGATCCAGACGCACAAACCCTTAAGAAACATCTGAAGTATGGATGAATAGGGATTGATGATAAGCATCTTTTAAGTCTAGTGTTACCAGGAAACTTAAAAGAGGAAAATGAGGTAACAGGTTGTGAAGTGACATCATTCT
The DNA here is from genome assembly GCF_019279795.1 of Protopterus annectens. Classification (NCBI taxonomy): domain Eukaryota; kingdom Metazoa; phylum Chordata; order Ceratodontiformes; family Protopteridae; genus Protopterus; species Protopterus annectens. Next base: position 432,729,721 of record NC_056750.1, on the reverse strand, counting down.
GAATTTAGACACCATCACAAACAGGTTTGCGAAAGAAGGATCCAGAACTGGTCTCCTAGCATTTTCTTTCTTTGGCACTAGGAACACCCTTGAATAAAAAAGCTAATCTGAAGGATGAGGAATAACCCCCTGGAAAGGAGGAATTTCCTCCCACTACCATCTACAACCCTAAGAAATGACTTTCAGAATCCATTTGTCTGAAACAATCTACTGCCAAAGAGAAAAGTGGAGGTTTAGACTTTAAGGAAGAAAAAAAGGGCCAGTGTGGGAGGGTCACTTGAACAGTCATTCAGACTTCTTAGACTGTCCTTGGGTTTGGGAGGTTTGAGATTGAATTTGGAACACCCTTGCCATTTTTTCTAACATATCTGTTAACTTGAATATTGTTGAGACTGTTTATTGTCTTTTTGCCAAAACTGGATGAGGAGATAGAAAATCCCTTTGACAATTTGGAAAAGGAAGGCTGAACAGTCTTGAATTCCACTGGACCAGCATGCCCTTCATTAAACTTTTTGATCACCTCTTTAGCAGAGAGGCCAAGCACTAAATCTCTATCCAAGGGAGAATTTAAAATTGCATTTTTAACATCATCTGGATGGTCCTGAGAATGCAGCCATGCCAAACTCCTCAAAACAGTGCCAGTGTCCATAACCCTGGAAGAAATATCAATAGAGTAATACACACATTACAAACAATGAAAGAAAAGAAGTTACAGTAGACAGTTGATTATCTGAAAGCAGCCTTCCAAAGTTTTTGGGTAGGAAAAATCACAAAGTCTGAGTATGTGAATGTTATATGAATTTGCAGATCTACTTCTAATAATCGAAAGCCAACTTACCTGAAGAAGACTTCACCGAGACGAGAACACCGAACCATTACTTTCCAGAATGATCACACTACCGAAGCTTTTAACAGGGTAAGCATGCACCTGGACAACATGGAATGAGGAAACAGACCACAATATGTCAAACCCACCTAGGTGGGGGGCTACATTCCCCAAACCCTTCCCAACTAAATACACTAACTCCGGGATTGCACTACAGCGGGGAAAGGGCAAATTTCCCCATGTTGGCGAAGTACATACCATGTTACAAACTTTGGTAGTGTGATTGTTCAGTAAAGTAATGGTGTGGTTCATAGGTTCATACTAGGCTATCTGCCCTAGGGAATTTATAAGCCTAGCCAGAGTGTGTATGGCTTTCGCCACCCATTTTAAATTAATTTTGCTATGCCCTTTTCGAGGTTAGTATACTGTGCCTCTGTCTAACAGTGACACAGAAGTGATACCCGGGGTAAACCTACGATCTCCCATCCACTCATCAAGATTCCTCTTGAAGAGAGTCAATGAGGGACTCTGCCTAACCTGGACTGGGATTTTATTCCAGAGTGAAGGGAGCCTCTGGGTTATGAATCTGTCCCTCCAGCATGTCCTATTTATTTCAGTGCTGAGGTTTAAGTCCCTCGAGCATGTAGCTCGATGGGATTTGGATTTTCTGAGGTGCAGCATGACCATTAATTCCGGGTTGGACATGACTTTATACGTCAGGCACAGATCGCCTCTGAGCAGGCGGTATGCCACTGAGTAGAGCTGGAGTTTCTTTAACCGGGCAGCATACGGCATCTGTTTGAGCCCCTTGATCCTCTTGGTGAGGTACTTTTGGGGTCTTTCCAGTTGCTGCAGGTGTCTGGTAAGGTACATCCCAAAAGGGGCATTGTACTCAATTATGGGCCTGATGAGGGATGAGTAAAGAGGCACGATGACCTCCCCTGATCTAGATGTGAATCCCTTCATGATTAGGTGGGCTATATAAAATGTTTTTCTAACCACTTTGGCCACGTGGTTGTCAAATGAGAGATTGCTATCAACTTGGGTCCCCAGGTCCCTAATTACTTCTTCTGTACTTAATGGATTACCACCTATGTGGTAATTTGTTTTTGCCAAAGGGGATGACTATACACTTTTTGGCGTTTAGCTTGAGGCCATGGCTCTGGCACCAGTTGTCTGTTTCTATGAGGCCCTTTTGGAGGATGCTTGTGTCAGCTGGAGAGTCTATTATGGCGCCCAGTTTGCAGTCATCTGCAAACTTGGTCAGCCACAGTCCTTCCGGGTTGGCCTGTACCTCAGAGAAATATATACCGAACAAGAGAGGTCCCAAGACTGAGCCTTGTGGGACGCCACTTGTAACTGGTGTGGAGTCTGACATGGCTCCAGCTATTCTAACCATGTGGGTTCTGTCCTTGAGCCAGTTTGCAACCCATCTAGTGACATAGGGGTTTATATTTAAGCTGGTGAGCTTATCTATAATGCCCGAGTGGGGTATTGTATCGAAGGCTTTTGCGAGGTCCAGGTAGGCTGTGTGGACCACCTTTCACTTGTCAATGGCCTTGGTGACTGTTTCAAAGAAATCAACCAGGTTTAAGAGGCAGGATCTGCCCTTAACAAAGCCGAACTGGGTAGGATCCAGTGTCTGTAGGTCCCCAATATCTTTATTTATAAGGTCCATGGTGATCCTTTCAATAGCTTTGCAGATCAAGCTAGTGAGACTTATGGGGCGATAGTTTCCAGGATCCATTGAGGCACCACCTTTGTGGAGAGGGACCACTGTTGCTGTACGCCACGCTTTGGGTACATATCCTGTAGTAAGGCTGAGATTGAACAGTAGTTTTAGGTTTGGGTTTAGCTCTTCTTGGAGTTCATGTAGGACGCAGCCCGGGACACCGTCTGGTCCCATTGATGCTGTGTTTCTTGTTTTGGAGAGGGCAGCTCTTACCTGAGCATCTGAGATGTCAGGGGGGGCAGCACTCTGCTGGGATAGATATTAGCCCTTTTGGTGGGAGGAAGAAGTTTGCGCTGAACCTGTCAGCTAGGATGTTGGCAATGTCTGTGGGTTCAGTGTATTTTTTGTCATTTTGGACTAATTCTGAGTATATCTGGGAATTCCCACCCAGGTTCCTAACATAACTAAAGAAAGCCTTGTGATTATCCTTAGTGTCCTGTGCAATTTTTCTCTCAAAGCTGGCCTTAGACGATTTTATGAGTGCCCGTAGTTTTTTGCTAATACTGATCAGAGATGCCTTCCCTTTTTGGGATTTTGCTCTGTCATGTAGTAGCTTCCTCTTTCCATTGTATAGTTTGTTTATGGCTGGGGTCCACCTTTTTGGTGATGACATCTTTGGTTAAGTCAGCTCTCAATTATTAGAAGTACACCTATATTCACTTGTGCATGTTTTTGAGCTTGTAGCCCACCCGTGTGTGAAAAATATTCATCATTGTTCACTGGAATCGCTGAATGGTTGAAAAGCATACTCCCTGCGTGCAGAAAAATAAGATTTTAGAAGTTTTTTATTTGGTTCAATTATAGTTTTGATTATATGAACAGTCTGATTATCTGAACTACCCTAGGTCCCAGTTAGTTTGGATAATCGACTCTCTACTGTATTTAAATCAAATTTTCCCTCACAAGAAGAAAATACAGATAAAACATTCCTCATACTTTCACAATTTGTCAAAACAAACTTTAACATACAATTTTCTTTCAGCTGTTCCCATTAGGGGGTCGCCACAGCGGATCATCTGTTTCCATTTCTTCCTGTCCTCCCCATCTTGCTCTGTCACACCAACCACCTGCATGTCCTCTCTCACCACATCCATAAACCTTATCTTAGGCCTTCCTCTTTTCCTCTTACCTGGCAGCTTCATCCTTAGCATCCTTCTCCCACTATACCCAGCATCCCTCCTCAGCAAATGCCCAAACCAACACAATCTCACCTCTCTGGCTTTGTCTCCGAACCGTCCAACTTGTGCTGACCCTCTAATATGCTGATTCCTAATCCTGACCATCTTTGTCACACCCATTGCAAATCCTAACATCTTTAACTCTGCCACATCCAGCTCTGACTCCAGCCTTTTTGTCAATGCCACTGTTTCCAACCCATATAACATAGCTGGTCTCACTTCCCTCTTTGTAGACCTTCCTTTTCACTCTGACTGGTACTCGTCTGTTACAAATCACTACTGACACTCTTCTCCACCCACTCCACCCTGCCTGTACTCTCTTCTTCACCTCTCTTCCACACTCACCATTACTCTGAACTGTTGATCCCAAGTGTTTAAACTCATCCACTTTCACCAACTCTACTCCCTGCATCCTCACCATTCCTCTATCCTCCCTCTCATTCACACACATATATTCTGTCTTAGTCCTGCTGACCTTCATTCCTCTCCTCTCTAGAGCATATCTCTACCTCTCCAGGGTCTCCTCAACCTGTTCCCTACTCTCACTACATATCACAATATCATCTGCAAACATCATAGTCCACGGAGACTCCTGTCTGATCTCATCTGTCAACCTGTCCATCACCACTGCAAGTCTAGCAATTCAAAATTCTGAAAATCAAAGTTGCAAGAAGTATACAGACCCCCTCCCCCCATACCTATCAATAATTTTCCCATACTTATCAGAAAGAGTAGGCTAGAAATAAATTACATGCTTAACAGCCTCAGGATCAACTAAAGCTATAAATGCTGGGGTTTGTTGCATAAAAGCTATAAATGATGGGCTTTGTTATGGAAATGTGTATAAAAATTTAAAAGACTGAAGATCTCAATACAGTCTCTATGCATTGTAAGGGGTAGCTGCTTAGCTATCTGGAAAACTGCAGGCAGTAGCACAAACATTCTCTAAAGCAGACAGAAGAGCTGGGATGGGTGTAGGTTCTGGAAAATCCTTCTGTAACACCTCATGGTATTTTCTGAAGGACTGAGAAATCTTAATACTACCCCACTGAAAATAATGGCACATGTTAGCAATAGTCTCTGAGAAAGAAAAATCGGTGTCTGTATCAAAAATCTGAGGGAAAAACCATGTATCCATCCCTGCAACTTCCTGTTCAGATTCAGAATCTTGAACCTCTCCAGTAAAAGAGGAATCCCTCTGTTTTACCAGAAACTACTTTAGAAGAAGGAGCAATATGCTGAATTAAATCCTGAGTCAGACCCAGTAAACTACTAATATCCAAAGAAATGTGAGGAGGAGTAAATACATGTTTAGTTTTCTATTTCATTTTGACAGAAAAAATGGGGCCAACCACAGAAGGTGAAAGCATTGTGACATAACAGGTAAACCTTCTCTGTTTCCTCTCCCATGACCATCAAGAGTGCTTCTCTCTTGCCCACTGAGTGGATCCCAACAGCCTCAGATGATGTGGCTAACCCCATGTTCATAGTGGCTGCATGTGCTACACCAGAGGGCTCCTTGGTAAAAGATGAGTGGGCTGAGGTACAATGGGGCCAACCAGAGAAGGGGAAAGCATTGTGACATAACAGGGAAACCTTCTCTGTTCCCTCTCCCATGACCATCAAGAGTGCTTCTCTCTTGCCCACTGAGTGGATCCCAACAGCCTCAGACGATGTGGCTAACCCCATGTTCATAATGGCTGTAGGTGCTACACCAGAGGGCTCCTGGGTAAAAGATGAGTGGGCTGAGGTACAACAAATGGCCAAAACAAAGTCACCCACCTGTGGCTAAGGCAAACAGCTAGCCTGCTGTGGTGGCAAAGTCTGTTTGCTTAACTTTTTCTTTTTGTGGCTGGAAGAAGGATCAACTATGGGACAGATAGTTTGTGCCACTGTGTGATGTTATGAGATAGTGCCATCTGTGCCAGGGAGAGCAGTTCAGCACATGTGTACATATGCTAGCATAACTAGTTGGAGTTTCATAAAGAATTTTATGCTATTTGACTATCACACTGATTTGTACAGATGTTTTAGTTAAAAATATATTTGTAAAGTTAATTATGTTAAAAATGCAACAACAGTAGGTCCTGCTGGACAGAAATAATGTATGCATTTATATTAGGTTATATTGTTGTAACTGATCAAATGTGTATGTTTATCAGAGAACCCTGGAAGGGTGGAAAGTTTGAAATTGTGTTATAGCTTTCAGATGCTGCCAAAGATCTTAGCAAATCTCTGTGTGTGTGCACTGTACCAGTCAGGTGACCAGAGGTGATGTCATCCTCTAACCAGCATCTGTTTTCTTTGAAACTCTTCAGCAGCACTTTGGAACCTGACAAGAAAGATTTCTGATAGGATATGTCTCACACACCCACACAGACAAAGACATCATCTGTTTTTTACTGTGGTAAGACAGAGCACAGCTTGCTTTGTTTTAATAAGCAGTCAGGGAACAGCAATTCTTTAGTCAGTCAGGGACATTCAGTGAGAATAGTTTAGTGTTTTTTTCTGCATCTGTGAGAAACTATCCAACTGTATTATTTTTATGTCTCTATGGTTGAAACTCTGTTTATTGTATTCAGTATTCTCATTTTTTTTCTGTATTTTTATCATTAAAAATTTTAATATCTTTCATTGTGGCTTTAGAGAATACTTTTTAACATCTTGAGAATACTTGTGCTTGTTTTAGTGACACTGTGGTCGCTCCTAAAATCATTGCTGCTTTGGTCACAGCCTACCATTTGTATTAGTATTAATTTTAAACAGCATAACTGGGTGCTCTTTGTAAGAGCCTTAAGGTAGCTAACTGGTGGCAGCGTGATTACCTGAGTCTAGGCAGAATGTGGCACAGCTAGTAAATCTGAGGCAGCTTTTCCCAGGTGTGTATGTGTGTATGAAACTCAAATATCCAAGTGTGTATGTGTGTGTGTGTCAGCTACTAGGAACAGGGACACAGAGCTCCAAAGTGGTCAGTGTGAAGTTTTGTGTGGGCCTGGAAAGAGAAGGTTCCAGCCCCAGGTCTAGAGCATGCTCCCTGTGTGCTCTTAAGGGAAAATGTGCTTGGTGCAGGGAGCTGCATCTGAAAATACTGTGTGAATCCATCTTTGCTCTTAATGACCGTCCCTCACTGGAGTCAGTGGTGAGGATTGAGTCTCCTTGATTGCTGGTCTGGAGTAGGGACCTGTCACACATTGTTAACCCAAAAATGGTGCCTCCTACCCAGGGAAGACAAGCAGCAATTGAGCTGCTGGTAAACACTACCAGTCCACAAAAGTTACTTTTCTGACAAAAAAACATATGTAAAGAATGAAGGGAGGAGAATCAAAGAACATTTCGATCTAGCTGAATTAAAATGGCAGTTAAAATTAAATGCAACCAAAAGTCCAGGGTTAAATGATGCTTGTACAAATAGTCGACTTTTGAAATTGAGACATTATAATGTTTTTTAGAGTGACATGATTTTAAATTGATGTTCATTATGTTGCTAGTATTAGGTTTAAATTGTCTAACTGGAGTTAACTTATTTGAATTGTTGACTATCACATGACTTTTGTGTATTTACATGTGTGGAAGTCAGTAGAGTTTGTTCTGAGGAAGTTCCATACAACAGGAACAAAGGCACTAAACTGTTTTAATAAACAATAATATTTTTACTGCTGGCCTTAAGTTATTGTCCTTGTATACCGTATTCATATTTCGGATTTTATTAAGCTCCTGTGTTGTTTATTTTGGTGACAAGGGCTCTAACATTCTGGGAAATTACTTGTCTTACTTTTGGTCAAAATTATTTTCCTTTTATTATAAAGTTTGTTGACATTATGGTTCCACCATGTGCGTTTGCCCTGCGCTTATTCCTGTGAGGTACAGCTGCTGTTAGCATGCTGGTATAAAGTGGAGGTGTACACTTCTGCGTATTCAGTGGAGTTAACTGGGTTTGCTGGAGATGTGAAGCTTGCTAATGTATCACGTAGGAGCAGACAGCTTTCTTAAAGAAATTTCTAAAGGCACCTTGGGTGGAAGGGATCTCTGGTTCCAGTTTCTAAAGGTACATTGGGTGGAAGGGAACTCTGGTTTTAGTTTTATTTCAAAGGAGACTCATTTATGGTCTGACCTAACAAGTGATGAAGATACACAAGGGATGGTGCAAGATGTTTTTACATTAACAAGGACAAGAACCAATATATTATTTTCCCTAGTGGATACTCTAATTGTTCCAGGGCATTTGCGTTGACAAAGTACAGGAATCTCTGTGCGTGTGCACTAGTGATGGTGTTTGCTTCCTTGTCTAGAGCTGTCTAGTTTACATCACCTAAGAAAATAGCACCAAGTTTAATACTGAGTGATTTTACTTCCTGTAGATAGACAATGTGGCTTTCTTTGTCATAGAGGGAGTTTTATAGCTAAGCTAAAACATGGTATGAGACCTTTCCAACACCTATTTGGACATGAAGAAGCTCTAGTACATCATGGTGATTTATCAGCCTTGATGTGAATCTCTTCTGAATGTACACTGAAAGACCTCCACCTTTTTTCCCCTCCTGTGCGGTAGCTGGTCTAAACAAGTGGAAGGCATTATAGCCCTGCACAGCTGGAATGCTCTCCGCTATGTTAAACCATGTCCCAGTCACTACACAGATGTTAATGTCTTTCAGGGTGAGAAGGGCTTGTAGGAAGTGGAGTTTCTTGTTCAGGCTCCTAACACTGATCTGTAACACCTACGTATTTTCCTTTGCTTGTTTCATTCTGTTGGTAGATTTATCAGGTTGGCATTACCTGAAAAAAAGGCAGTACATGGTGGACAATGCCTCTTATAATAATCTTCCCCAGTAGCGAGTATCATCAAGCCAGGAATTTGATAACCAAATCCTCAGAAAAGTGCAGTCCCAAATGTTGCAAGGTTTGGGAAACTTTCTCTCTCCTTTCTCTGCCTACTTTTTAGGTACACTGTGCAGCACAGAGCCCAGCTAAGTGTAAAAAAACAAAAAACAACAACAAAAAAAAAAAGAGCCAGCAAATCATATCAAGACTCTAATGTCTTTCACTCCTCCTCCTTCTCTTCTTTTCAAAGAGTTAATTTTGTCAGCTTTCAAAAACTGGGGTCTTCGGGGTAAGTTACATTGCCAAACAGTGGGACTTTCTGGTGACTAGGAGATATGGAGAACTCTGTATCAACAATGCAGACATTTGTTGTGTACCCTAAGGCTTATAACCGTTTTTGATTATGCAAGAGAGGTACCTCACATATATATGGATTACATTATTAAATGTCATTACTCTGACTGATTTTAGTGACTCATTTAGCTTAAAGCAAAAGCTAGATGTCTGCAACATTAAGCATACAGACTATTAAAACAAAAATTACTCTATATGAATTTTACAACTGCATGATGTGCCTTTAAATTGATTTATGTAGCGTGATGGAAACTGATTTAGATTTCTTCGAATGGCTTCTACTTTTGCACATTTGAGAAAGCACACGTTACAGAAAGTGCTATTAATAGGTAGACTGTACTCCACCCTTATCTTCTGATGTGATTTACAGGAGTGTTTTTCAACCGCTGGTCTGGCAGACATTTCCTGTCGGTTCATCAAAGATTAGGGTCCACTGGCTGGGGGGGGCTGCTGGCCAAGAGCCTTATAGTTTAATTAAAAAAAAAAAGTGTGTGTGTTTTTTTAAGGGCATTATTCTTTAAGAAGAACACCCTTTGCGTCCTGTCGCACAGATGCGACAGGTGTGTGTGACCTGTTTTCATCTTCTGCGACTGTGTGCCGTAACCTGCTGTTTACGTCTGTGTTCTATGCTCGCTGAATATGAATGCCAGAAGACATGTGAAATGCGGACCATGAACAGACAAGTGAGAGGTAGGGGTGTGTGTGTGTGTGTGTGTGTGTGTGTGTGTGTGTGTGTGTGTGTGTGTGTGTGTGTGTGTGTGTGTTTAAGAGGGAGGTAGGTGTGTGTGTAAGAGGGAGGGAGAGAGGGAGGTAGGTAGGTGCATACCTCTCAACTGTCCCTGACTTTCAGGGACATCCCTGACTTTGACTGAAATTTTAGCTCTGCCCCTCTTAATCCCACCTAAAAGTGGTGACTTTTGGAGAAAAAGTGTGAATTACACTTAATAAATAATGACAATAATTAGAATTACAAGCTTCTTTTACTTTAGAAAAATGCATATTCACTCATGTTCTGTTATTTTGTTAATGCTTCGAGTTAATAATACTAATATATGAAAAGTGTCCCTGATTATTTCTGGATTTGTCCCTGATTCTATTGGGATTTGTCCCTTTTTGGTTGAGAGCTATGGGTGGGTAGGTCTGTGTGTGTGTGGGTAGGCAGCATACCTCTCAACAGTCCAGATTTTTGCAGACTGTCCAGATTTTTACCCCATATTTTTTTGTCTGTTCCTAATAAAAAGGACTGAAGCTTCAGACTTTATATCATTTGGAATTCAACGCTCAAACAGTGACTGTTTTAATTGGTTCCTTATAAATAATGTTTTTTTATTTCTGCCTTAGCAGTCCCTGAAATAATTCTCCTATTTTCACCAGTCCTCAAGTGTAAAAAGGTTGAAAATAAGAAGTTATGTACTTACCATAACGTCCCATGTGAGTTGTTCATCTCGCCTTCATTCTTGACTGAGGGGTTTGGAGCCGATCCATCGGCTCCAGTATGGCCACATGCAAAGCTTGAGGTCTTCCAGTAGTTCAAGGATAAGCCCCTATCCCATGATTCACTGTACAATACCTCAGATCTTGTTTGCTGCATGTACTATAACCAAATAAAATAGCTATCTCCCTAAGGAAAGGAAGAAGAATTGAGCAACCAGGATGAGACCAACATCTAGATCAGCTATCAGCCAGGAGGGAATAGGAGGGAGGGACGTAAAAATGAAGGCGAGATGAACAACTCACATGCAACGTTATGGTGAGTATATAACTTCTTAATGTGAAGTTGTTCAATCTCACCGTTCATTCTTGACTGATGGGTAGTGTCCCAAGCACCATCAATCTCGGGTGGCTCACGGGAGTACATTTTTCAGGACCGTGGACCCAAAGGAAGTCCTGTCCCTGGAGGCCTTATCAACTTTGTAATGAGTGATAAAGGTATGAGGTTTTGACCAAGTGGCTGCTGCACAAATGTTATCAAGGGGCAGTTTGGCTGAAAATGCAGAGGATGTAGAAACTGCTCTGGTTGAGTGAGCTTTAATCGTATGTTGCAAAGGCATATTAGTAGCTGAATAGACAAAGGTGATACAATCAGATAACCATTTAGACAGAGTTGTTTTAGCCACTGGCCTATCTTTCCTGGATTCAGAGAATGAAACAAAAAGCTGGTCTGATTTCCTGAAATATTTTGTTCTATCCAAATAATATCTGAGCTGTCTGTGGACATCAAGTTTGTGCAGCATATACTCCAACTTGCTGGAATGATTAGGGAAGAAAACTGGTAACTCAATAACTTGGTTAATATTGGTTTGTGAACAAACTTTGGGCAAAAAGGAAGGATTTGTCCTAAGTGATACTCTGTCAGCATGAAAAGTAAAATAAGGAGGGCTGATAGCTAAAGCCTGAACCTCTGACACTCTGCGGGCAGAAGTAATAGCTACCAGAAAAATGGTTTTCCACGACAAATATTTGAGGTCACAAGATGATGCTGGTTCAAAAGGAGGAATAATTATACGTGAATGCATAAAATTTAGATTCCATGGAGAATATGGAGTTTTCACAGGTGGTCTCATGTGAAATGTCCCCTTGAGAAAGGCTTTGGATAACTTGTGAGATATGATATTTAACCTGTCAATCCCAAGATGAAAATTAGATATAGCAGCCAACTGAATCCTAACTGTTGCTGCTGCTGCTTCTTTGTTAAAAATCACAGTCAAGAATTCTAGTATGGATGTCAAGGAGGCTTGGTAAGGATCACTATTATGCTTAGAGGCCCATATGGAAACTCTCTTCCACTTACTAAGATATAATCTTCTAGTGTACGGTTTATGAGAAGACAAAAGGATCTCTTTTGTCTCGCTGGAAAAGTTATGAAGCCTGGCTATGAGTGGAACTGGAGCAGCCCCGCTGTCAGCTTCAATGACTGCAGAGAGGGATGAAGGTCCCCTGACAGATGTCAGAAGGTCTGGAACTGGGTCCAGAATCCAGGGATCCTCCAAGAGATGATGTTGAAGGAATGGAAACCAAATCTGCTGAGGCCAATGAGGGGCTATAAGGATGATGGTCCTTCCCAGGGATTTTGCTTCCTGTAGAACCTTGGGTATCAATGGTATTGGTGGAAATGCATAGAGGAGACCCTGGGGCCAATCGTGTACAAGTACGTCCCTTGGGGCTTCACCCGGAGGGGGAATCAGGGCAAAGTAGCTTCTGCATTTTGTGTTGATGTGACTGGCAAAAATATCGCAGCAAGGCTGGCCCCATTTGTGGAAAATCCTGTCCGCAATGTCTTTCTTGAGGGGACACTCATGTGGCAACAAGCCTGCCCTGCTTAGTTTGTCTGCTATCATGTTGGATCTCCCCAGGATGTGCGTTGCCCATAGAAAGTGCTGGGAGGAAACAGCCCACTGTCAAACTCTGAGGGCTTCTCTGCAAAGGGGGTAAGAGTTGGTTCCCCCTTGCTTGTTCAAGTACCAGACTACTGACATACTGTCTATCTGAATCGCAATCGTTCCTACAGGAAGAGAGTTCTGGAAGTACTGCAACGCCAAAAATACTGCTCTCATCTCCAGAACATTGATATGAAAGTGTGACTCTTGATCCGTCCATGTGCCTTGGGCAATCTTTCCCTGAAAATGCCCCCCCACCCTATCAGGGAAGCGTCCGTGGTCACAATGGCTACTGGAGGGGGTAGAACAAAGGGTCGTCCTATGGTGACATGGAGACGTCAACCACCACTGGAGATCTTTCTTGCAAGAGCTTGTAATCAATATTGTGTGGTCCATGAGTAGTTCCTGGTAAAACCATTGAGTGAATAACAGCCATTGAAGGATCCGCATATGCATTCTTGCTAATGGTATGGCTAGGATTGCTGCCGCCATCATACCCAATACTTTCAGAACTTCTGAAGCTGGTGCTCTGTCTTTCGATACCAATGTACTGACATGCTGATGAAGATGGAAGACTCTTTCGATAGGTAGCCTTAGAGTGGTGGTTGAGGTGTCTAGCTCTGCCCCGATAAAAATGATATGCTGCAATGGCGACAAGGCAGACTTTTCTGAGTTGACTGTAATACCTACATGATTGCAGAGTGACAGAGTGTACTCCCTTGCCCGAATAAGTTGATGCCTGGTGGTGGTGGTAAGGAGCCAATCATCCAGGTACAAAAACGCCTGGAATCCTAGAAGCCTCAGATGAGCCGTGACCACTGCCATGCATTTGGTGAACACTCTGGGGGCTGTAGTGAGACCAAAGGGCAGGGCTCGAAACTGAAAATGATTGGCTCCCAGCCAGAAACACAGGTGATCTCTGGATGGCCTGGCAATCTTTATGTGGTAGTACGCATCCTTGAGATCTAGCAAGCACATCCAACTGTCTTTCCCTAAGAAGGGAAGTACAGACTGAAGCGTGACCATCCGGAACTTCTCTTTCCTTACATATTGGTCGAGTCTGCTGAGGTCCAAAATGGGTCTCCAGTCCCCTGTTTTCTTTGGAACCATCTTGAGTAAGTTCCAGATCCTACTTGGTCTGCTGGGATTGGCTGGATGACTCTTTTTTGTAGCACCTTATTGACCTCTAAAGTTGCCTGTTCCCTGTAACTGGGTGGAAAGTCCGGGATTCTCCTTATGGATGGGGTGTGGTGTGGCGAAAGGTATGAAGTAGCCTCTGGAAATGATACTTTGTACCCAGCTGTCTTTTGTTATTTCTTGCCAGGCATCTGGGTACAAAGATAAGTGACCCCCGACTGCCTCAGAGCAGGACAGTCGGGTCTCCTTTCAGGAGTGCTGGTAGGGTTGCCCAGAGAAGTGATCTCTGTCACCCTGATGTTGCGGACTGCCTCTGCCGCGAGGGTGGCGTCTTCCACTATTATTCCCTCCTCTGCCCCTGGAGGGGGGTTCACCACGTGTGTTCTGAAAGGCTCCTTGGGCTTTCTGGAACCACATTTTTCCTCCCCTTTGACCTTTAGGATAAGGTTGGGTAGGGGTGGGAAAACAGACTCCGACGGCAGACAGAGTCTTTCCCTCCTGTTCATACCTGGTCAAGGTTTCCTTCACTTTAGTGCATCGGCTCCCAACACATCAGTCAAGAATGAACATCGAGACTGATCAACTTCACATCTACTGATTAACAGAATCATTTAAAGAATTTCCGTCACTTAACTAACAACCCACTTTCAGAGGACATTCCAAATGATGCAGACAATGTTGCTGCAAATATGGTGGATAGACTGTAATCAAAGAAATGGAATGCAAAACACAACAATATAAACACATCCAGTGGCAATAATTAACCTTTGAGGCTTATTTAAGTAAAGATATAGTGGCCTTCTTATTATTACAATGCTGACACGTGGAAATTAATATCACACCTTATTAATGGACTGGCAAGAGCTGACTTTATACATCAGTTGTTACTGTATGATATTAATGGATAACTATTTTCAACTCATGACATGTCTTTGTTAGACAAGATCAATAAAATGTGTGCAAACATTAAAACAGCTTCCTCTTGCTGCTAATTTGAGAGGCAGTGCAGTCACATGCATACTAATCTGCATGTGTATGAAATCAGGCATATAGCTATGAAATGTAGCAAGTTACAATGTGATATTATGGACTTTAAATATAGGCATAGTTTTTCACAGTCAAAATATTCCAGAACCAAAGAGATTGCCCCTGAGAATTTCACTCCTGAGAACAAACAGAAGATAACGGCTCTCAAGCCCACTACTTGAACATCAGAGGAATGATCTACTATTGCTATTAATATGGCTAACGATACAGCTGTCCCCTGTAACTCTTTACAGAATTTTCCAGGGCCGCTATACCAGTGGATATGTATCTGTCCTAGAAGAGGAAATGCCAGTTCCACCAGGGAGGAGGTCAAGGAAGGAGAAGAGGCACAGAAAGAGTTCAAGAAGTCAAGCTGAACTATGGTTACTACTGTGCATCTAGGTCATGAAGACAGAAACAGTAGAGGTAATCTTCAATCAGTATGACAAGAGTTTAACTCCTGCAGAATTATCAATTTTTTCTAAAGGATTTATATTTTTACAGGTAGATGACTGCAGCTTTGTGGAGGTGCTTACAGATTTTAGGATACTCATTAGCAAAATGAGTAATCAGCGGATATTTCCTTTTGATTCAGCAGCAAACATATTTAGGAAACTAAGTTCCTTTTAACCATTCTCTAGCAACTGTTTTTTAGAATGTCTATGAAAAAGGATTATATGATTTACTGCAGAATAAAGCTAACTGCACATTTTAGCATCTTCCAATAGCTGAAAAGGATGCTTTTTGTATCCTTAAAGCATATACTACTAAGGAAATTAAACCTGCAGACAAATTGGGTGAGACAGCAGTTTTAAATTACTTTGTTTATAAGAAGTCTGTGCCTGAGTTGTTTCGTGATCACGTTACCTATAGGACTGTGACACACGTCAAATGATTTACTTCTAGTGTCAAGATTATATGAGTTACAAATAAGAAGTCTAAGTACTCCTTAATTACTTATTCACTTCTCTGTTGGAGACCACATTTTGCCCTTAATTAATGGAAAACTAATGTTACACAATGATCCTTTAAGACCACCTAAGCATCTGACAATTTCTGGAAAACCTGGTTTACTGAATACTTTTTTCTTTTTCTACATCATTTTTATTTTTCTTGATAGAAAAAATTGTGACCATTTTTATATCATGGAGATACTGTTTTAATTGATACCAAACATTTTTGTTCATAAACTGTACCGCTAGTTTTAGCATAAGAATACATCAAATTATATTTTTGTTAATGTGTACATCTAGTCCATGTTCTCTGTTATTCCTAACAGCTATGACACTGATGCAGTCTGGTCATGCATGTCCAAATAGAGTGATTTTATTAATAGCTATATTATTGTTTATGTACTCCTCTAGAACTTGCAAATAACCACTGGGATTCAGACAGAATCTCACCAGCAGTGCTAAATGGCTAGTTCGGGTAAGTCATTTAACATGACTGATGGTAACAGTCTCTGAATTAAAGACAAAGTAAACCTAGCAATCTCCATACCAGCCCAGTCACATCAGCAGCAGCACCCACAACACATACACCCATAAACACACTCCCAGAGATCTTTACGCATAAATACACATCCACACAGATGTAAACAAGCCCCAACGAGCTCACACTCATATATATATATATATATATATATATATATATACACACACACACACACACACACACACACACACACACACACACACACGTGAATGGGTGAACACAGTCTTTTTGATGGTGTTCATTTTTTCCTACTAACATAATACATACTGTAGCAGAATGACTCTCTGAATCATTCTATTGTGTCATTCTGCTGCCAGCGCCATTTCAGGGAGAAAGAGTACATGGGCTAATCTGCATTAGTTACTCTCTCTCCAAGACTACATCACTTACATGCGGCTTTGTCAGCGAGGCAACCCTCCTTGCTACAGCCAACGGTAGCAGAAAAAGTACAGTTTTGTACCTACCATAAATGTAGATGTCCGATAGGTATGCATCTGCAGTCCTTACATATGGGTTGTCCTGCCTCAGGCAGCCCTTCGGTCGGCCGGATTCCAAAGTCTGGGTCCGGCTTCGGCTGATGTCGCCCTTTTTCCCGACGTCATAGCGCTCGGGGTATAAAAGCGTCAGCCGACGCCATGTTCCTCAGTTTTTCTTGCCCCAGATGCCAGGTGCCCTCTAAAGAAGGCTAAATTTTGGAGAAATGAATAAATTTCAATCATGCAAACCAATAAATAACAAATACACCATAAAAGATAACCCCAGCTAGCTAAAAGGAGGGACAGGTACCCAAAAAATACCACAGAGGGGTAGGAGGGAGGGAAAACCTGACTGCAGCTGCATAGCTATCGGACATCTACATTTATGGTAGGTACAAAACTGTACTATGTCCTTCAAGGATGCATCTGCAGTCCTTACATATGGGTAGAATACCATAGCCAAGCTGGGGGTGGTAGGACCTAAGAAAAGGATGGTGTAGCTAACATGCCCTGCAGGACTGCAGTAGTAAACCTGCTCTGGATCTGGAATATAAAGGCAGGTTGTAATGCTTGGAAAATGTATGCACAAAGCTCCATGTAGCAGCTTCTAAAATGTCCTTTGTAGCCACCCCTCTTAAGAAGGCTGTGGAGGTGGCTGTTGCTCTGGTGGAATGAGGTCTGATGGTAGCTGGCACAGCTTTTCCATGAAAACAGTAACAGAATCGAATGCAATTTCCTATCCATTTTGAAACTGTTTGGAAATTGCTCTTCCTTGTACACCAGCAGCGTATGCTACAAACAGTTGGTCAGTTTTTCTGTAAGCCTTAGTTCTGTCCAAGTAGTAGCGCAACTGTCTGTGAATGTCCAGGGTATGCAGAAGTTTCTCTCCTTTATTTTGTGGATTTGGAAAGAAAGTAGGCAGGTGGATAGCTTGGTTCAGTGAGACCCTGGATACCATCTTTGGCATGAATGAGGGATTGGTTCTCAAAGAGACTCTGTCCTTATGGAAAATGAGAAATGGTTGTACTGCCATAAGGGCCTGCAACTCAGATACTCTTCTTGCTGAGGTTATGGCCAGAAGGAAGGCAGTCTTCCAAGACAGGAATTTAGTTCTGCAGATGCTGCTGGTTCAAATGGGGGTAGCGTTAATTTTTCCAACATGAAGTTAAGGTCCCATGTAGGCACTGGTGGTGTCCTTGGAGGGTTGATGTTTTTTATCCCTCTTAGAAACTGCCTTAGCAGAGGACGAGAAAATACAGGTGGATCAGTGTTGTACTCTGCTGAAATAGCTGAAGCATGGATTTTTATGGATGAGTAAGAAAGGCCATTATGGAGCATTTCAGCCAAGTATTCAAGGATATGTGGGATGCTCATCACTGTCGGATCCTGACCCTGTGCGGTGCTCCAGGTTCGAAATCTTTTCCATTTTGCTGAATATGCCTTTCTTGTGGAAGGCCGCCGAGCTTCCATGATGATATCCTTTACCCTCTTGGATAGTTTATCCTGGTGAGGAGTCAAGGTATTTTCCAGGCTGTCAGTTGCAAGGTTTTCAGGCTGGAGTGCAGAGTTTTGTAGTTGTGCTGTGTCAGAAGAAGTGGCCATTGTGGTAGGGGCCACGGGTTCGTGCGTGCCATGCTCTTTAACAGTGGGTACCAGTGTTGTCTTGGCCAGTCCGGAGCTATCAGAATCACTTTTGGTTGTTCTGTCCTGATCTTCAGTAAGACCTTGTTCATTAACGGAAGAGGTGGGAATGCATATACTGTTAGAGCATTCCAGCTGAAGGATAGGGCGTCCACCTTCCATGCTTGGGGGTGGTATGTCCTTGTGCAGAATTTCTTCAGGTGATGGTTGTGGGGGGAGGCAAAAAGATCTATGTCCGGCCTTCCCCAAGATTGTGTTATCTGAAGAAAAATGTCTGGATGCAACATCCATTCGTGTGGATCCATGGTGTTTCTGCTTAGGCTGTCCGCCTACATTTTCCTTTCCTGGTACGAACAGGGAATGCAGTTGTATATTGAGTTTTAGGGAAAGTTCCCAAAGATTCATTGCCAGCCTGCAAAGAGGGTAGGAATGGGTACCTCCTTGCTTGTTTATGTACCACATAACTGTGGTATTGTCTGTCTTTATTAGCAGGTGACCTTGATGCAGGAAATGTTTGAAGGTCTCGATTGAATGTATCACTGCCAGCATTTCCTTTTTGTTGATGTGCAGGCACAATTCCTTTTGAGTCCACTGCCCCTGAATACATCTGCCCTTCATGTGCGCTCCCCATCCATGGTCTGAGGCATCCGTTGTGATGGTTTGGCTGATATGAGGCTTGCTGAAAGGTAGGCCCATGTTTGACTGACTTGCTTGTGCCCACCACAGAAATTCCTTTTGAAGGCATGGAATCAGGGGGATCAAGGCTTCTAAGCTGTGACTGTGTTGAGACCATAGACTCCTTAGGTACCACTGCAGTTTCCTCATATGCAGCCTTGCTTGTGGAATCAGCAGAATGCAAGATGCCATGAAACCCAGGGCCTGCAGGATTTTCCTTGCAGTCAGCTGGGTTTGTGTTGTCAGATTTTTGAAATAATCCGGTAGTTGTTCTTGTTTTTCTTCTGTGAGAAAAGCCATCTGGGTGTTTGTATCCAGCTTTGCACCCAGAAAAATTATTCTTTGGGATGGAACAAGTCTTGATTTCTGAAAGTTGACTGTGTATCCCAAGGCCTGTAGTAGGCGGATGGCATAGCTCAAGTGTTTTAACAATGTTTGTTGGCTGTCCGCTTATATAAGGCAGTCGTCCAGGTATGGGTATATTTGAATCCCCTGAAGTCTGCAATGTGCAATTACTGATGCCAGGCATTTCGTGAATACTCTGGGCGCAGTAGATAAGCCAAAGGGCAATGCTGAGAATTGAGAATGCTCCGAACCTGCAAGAAATCTGAGGTGTCTTCTGCAACTTTGTCTGATAGGGACATGCAGGTATGCCTCCTTGAGGTCTAGAGTTACCAGCCAGGACCCCTTGCCCAGCATGGGAAGGAGCTGCTGTAAGGTCAGCATTTTGAATTTTGGCACGATGAGATAAGTATTCAGTGCGGACAAGTCTAGAATAGGCCTCCATTGCTTTTCTTTTCTTGGAACAAGGAATAGTCTGGAATAAAATCCTTGGCCTTGCTCTGTGAAAGGAACCTTTTCTATTGCCTTCATTTGTAGAAGTGTGGAAATCTGCTTGAAAGCCTCTGCCCTTTGATTTGGTGGCAGGTTTGGCATGCCTTGTCTTCTTGGTAATGTATGAAAATGGAATCTGTATCCTTTGTCTATTATTTGCAGTATCCATTTGTCCTTTGTAATACTGTGCCAATTTTCTGAGAATAAAGATAGCTTTCCGCCCAAAGGTGCTTCCAATTGAGCCCTGGTTGGCGGAGTCAAAGTCAAGTCATTGAGTTTGTCATTATGCAGTAGATGTAGGTCCTGCACTACCTCTATGGGTAGGAGGTTGCCATTGACGTCCTCTGTAGGAGCCTCGAGCTTGCCCTCTACCTCTGCCACATCTGTTTTTCCCTCTTTGAAATCTGTCTGTGTCCGGAAAAGACCAATTCTTAGAAGGCCAATTTCTGCTGAATCTAGGTGGTTGGACCTGGAGAAAATCTTTGACTGTTTGAACTGATTTAGCCTTTTCTTCAAATTTCTTTAAGACCTCTTGAGCCGTGGAACCAAATAACTTTTGTTTTTCCAGTGGTGCATCCAGAAGCTTTGCTTTAACATGATCTGGCAGTGTTTGTTCCTTCAGCCAAGCATGTCTACGTATAACTGCACCTGTCATTGCTGACCTACATGAAGCTTCCAATGCATCATAACCACACTGTAAGAAATGGTTGTTAACCTGTTGAGAGTTATGCACCAGATCCTGAAGGGCCTTGCGGTCAAGGGGTTCAGGAGAGGATAGTTTTTTATGCAATTCATCTAACAGATACTCTTGATACTGTATCATATGGAATTGACAATTTAATGCTCTCATAGAAAGAGTGGAAGAAGTATACACTTTTTTACCCCATCTTTCTAAAGCCCAGGATTCCCTTTCAGAAGGAAGTGGATTCTTGGCAGTGGTAGTTGTAACCCCTTTAGGGCCCTGGGAAATGGTTTCTGGGTCAGCAGAGTGGCCCTTGTAAAGGTATAGATGTGAGTCCAGGACCCTGTAGTACCTGTCAGGTTTGACAGAGGCCGGAGGAAGGGAGTCAGGGGAAATACTAGACTCAGAGTACACACCTTCTATAACATTCAAAACAGGAGGGATAGCCAAAGGTCTATGCTGAGGTAAATGTAAAAAGGCCCTTAACCTCTTTCTGGAGTCAGAGAATTCCTGGCCTTGCCATTTGAAATGCTCTCTCATGGTGTGAAGGGTCTCCCCAAAGGAGAACTCTTTGGGAGGGGAGGCCGAGGGAATAGATTCCTCTGCATCAGAATCCTCGTAGGCCGGAAGGGCCTCCTCCTGGTAGTCCAAAAGGACAGAGTCATCTGAGGCCACATCAGAAGACTGGGGATCTGTCTGCTCAACCCTGGGCCTTTTGCCTGGAGGAGGCTGAGAGCCCCTGTCTGGATGTGGCTGAGAGCCCCTGATTAAGGAAATAAGGTCCTCAGCCAAGGTTAAGATTTGTGAACTGGTAGTGGATCCCTGAGGAATAGCCTTGGGAGGGAGAGATTTTGGCTGTTTAGCAGCTTTAGCCTGTGTAAAGGCCTTAATGGACATGGATACAGGAGGCCTGGCTGCCCCACGTGCTGGGGTAGATTTATCCACAGAAATGGTGTCGGATATTACCTGAGCACCGGTTTCAGACGGAAATTCTATGACCGACTCAGGAATGACCTCCGGTACCGAAGTTACCGGTTGTGTGGTGTCGTCGGTCTGAAGCAGTAGAGATTCGGCTTCAGAAGAGACCGAGACACTCGCGGTAGGCCTAGGCGTGGAGTCGGTCGGAACCGCGGACCGCGTGTGTCGGTCCTTATCCTTTTGCTTTTTGGGTAAATGTGCTGTCGGAAGCTCCGACAGCATGATATAACAAAAATTGTCCCCAAAAAATTCCTCTGCAAACTCTGCCCGACGCCTAAGAGTGCGTTTATTGAAGGAAGCACAGGCTGAACAGGCCGAGACGTTGCGGTCTGGGCCTAGGCAGGGTAAGCAGTAAGAGTGGAAATCCTTATGAGGTATTTGTTTCCCACAAGATAAACAATTATTAACTTTAAGTGTTTGATCTGACATCGGCTGAGGCAAGAAAGAGTCCCCAACGGGGTACTTAGCTTTTTTGAAGTCTTCGGTAGCTGAAATCACAGGAGCTGGCTGACCGGCACTTGCGAACTGCTTCTGCTTCGGGCACCTCCTGGCAAGAAAGACTGAGGAACATGGCGTCGGCTGACGCTTTTATACCCCGAGCACTATGACGTTGGGAAAAAGGGCGACATCAGCCGACGCCGGACCCAGACTTTGGAATCCGGCCGACCGAAGGGCTGCCTGAGGTAGGACAACCCATATGTAAGGACTGCAGATGCATCCTTGAAGGACATCAGCAGCAGAAGAGCAGCCACTGAACTGATCATGACCATGACTAGGGATCCTTTGGAGTTAAGGCTTACGCATCATGGTAAGCCTTTATGAATCTCAGGGAATGTTTTTAATTCTGATGACAATTTATACTTGCAGCTTATAGATGTTGTGAGTACTCTAGTCAGAAACAGCTATACAAATATTTTTTTCTAGAAGAGTGGACCAACAGCTATATACCAGATGCTCATAAAAAGATACATTTTTTTTGTTTTTTGTTAGGTTTGTGTATGGCATACTTCCAACAGGAGGCAGTGACATGGGTTTCTTAAACAAATTATGTACTACTACAATAGTTTCTCCATTTTTTTTTTATTTTTAAATGGAATAATCTGAAAATAATACAACCTTCTTTGATATTAATTTAATTAAAAATAAACTTTGTAACACTGAGACCTGTGTGTGTGTGTGTGTGTGTGTGTGTGTGTGTGTGTATATATAATATATATATATATAGACACACACATTTATATATATATGGATATATATAAATATATATATATATATATATATATATATACATACACACACACACACACACATATATATATATATATACAGAGAGAGAGATATACAGATATAGATATGCACATACCTACACACACACACACACACACACATATACATATATATATATATATATATATATATATATATATATATATATATATATAAAGATCCACTTAACACCGAAAAATATCAGAAGAAAATAGATACATATATCAAAAACTTCTGAACTAGTAAACAAATAAAAATAAATACTGTGAGTAAATAAAATAATTAAATGAATAACTGAACAGCCACAGTGGTGAAGTAAGCTTTCGCTCCTTTTTATTGTATCAGAACTTCATCAGAATAACTATACCTGACAAGGAACCAGAATATATAAAACATTTGAAAACAGTCCTGAATATTAATATGGAGTTTACACCAATAAAAAAGAACCACTATAGAATATCAAGAATGACCTAATGAATATGGAATGTTGCCTTTCAAAATGTTGAATGCTAGAAGCACAAATTACAAATCAACTGCTGAAACTCATCACAAAATAGTTAGAAATAAAGAGACAGTGTCAATTATAGTTGATACAAATCCTTATATCTAAAACCTTATATCAAACTCTTACTGATGTAGATAAGTGAGTTAGGAATAGGGAACACATACTATTATATGACTTGCTATAATATTAAAAAATAAATTAAATTATTGCAACCATTTGAGAGCGCATTTCAAATTAATTGCCTCATTTAATCCAGGGAAGTACTCAGCTTTTAACCTCAATTGCCATTTAAGCTCTTGAACTTGCAACTTACAGTTTGCGTCACCAAAGAATTCCAGGAACTGGTCTAGGACACAAAACTTAAACATAGAAAAGTTAGGGCATTAAGAACTGTGTTTCCCTAATGCATTATAATGGTGTCTGTTCCTGATAGCAAAACAGTGTTCTTTTGTCCTATCACTCAACTTACATACTGTCTTCCCCACATAGAAGGCAAAAAGTACAGTTTTGTACCTACCATAAATGTAGATGTCCGGACTGGATAGCATCTGCAGTCATAACAACTGGGTTGTCCTGTCGTCAGGCAGCCCTTCGGTCGGCCGGATTCCAAAGTCCGGGTCCGGCTTCGGCTGATGTCGCACTTCACCCGACGTCATCTCTGCTGGTCTTCGGGTATAAAGGCATCAGCCGACGCCATTTTCCTCAGTGTTTCTTGCCCCAGATGCCAGTTGCCCTCTTGGAAGGCTAAATTTTGGGTAAATGCCAATGTTTCCAAAAAGATAGAAGGCAAACACAAAAAATAAGCATGTATGTACATATATACAAACAAATACACCATAAGAGACTCCCCCCACCAGCTAGCTATTAGGAGGGTAAATACCCTAAGAGTACCACAGAGGGGAAGGAGGGAGGGTAATCCTGACTGCAGATGCTATCCAGTTCGGACATCTACATTTATGGTAGGTACAAAACTGTACTATGTCCTTCATGGATGCATCTGCAGTCATAACAACTGGGTAGAATACCATAGCCAACTAGGGGAGGAGGAAGAATAGATTATGGTGTGGTTAGGATCCCTTGCAGTACAGCAGTGGCAAACCCTGCTCGGGATCTGGAATACAGAGGTAAATTATAATGCTTGGCAAATGTATGCACGGAGGTCCAAGTAGCCGCCTCAATAATGTCCTTGGTTGCCACTCCTCGTAAGAAGGCTGTGGTAGTGGCTGTTGCCCTTGTAGAATGAGGCCTTATGTTCTGTGGAATTGGTTTTCCATGGAAGGAGTAACAGAATCGTATGCAATTTCCTATCCATTTGGAGATTGTCTGTTTGGAAATTGCTTTTCCTTCCCTTCCTGTTGCATAGGCTACAAAAAGCTGGTCAGTTTTTCTGTTACTTTTGTTCTGTCCAGGTAGTAGCGTAGCTGTCTATGTACATCCAAGGTATGCAGCATTCTTTCCCCTCTGTTTTGTGGGTTGGGGAAGAAGGTAGGTAGGTGGATTGCCTGGTTTAAAGACACTCTGGATACCACCTTAGGCATAAATGTAGGATTAGTCCTCATGGACACTCTATCTTGGTGGAAGATTAGGAAGGGTTGTACTGCCATTAGGGCCTGAAGTTCAGAAACCCTCCTTGCTGAGGTTATTGCCAGTAGGAAAGCAGTTTTCCATGATAGATGCTGTAGGTTTGCTGTTGCTGCTGGTTCAAAAGGTGCGAGTGTCAACTTTTCTAGCACAAAGTTCAAATCCCAAGCTGGCAATGGTGGTTTCCTAGGAGGTTTTACATTCTTGATCCCTCTGAGGAACTGCCTGAGTAGAGGGTGTGAGAAGACAGGTGGATCAAAGCTGTATTCTGCTGAAATAGCTGATGCATGTATCTTGATGGAGGAATAGGACAGGCCTGTATGTAGAAGCTCTGCCAAGTACTCCAGAATGTTAGCAATATCTATATTCGACACATCTTTTCTTCTTTCAGCACTCCAAATGACAAACCTTTTCCATTTCCCTGCATAGTTCCTTCTTGTTGAAGGTCTGCGGGCTTCAAGGATAATGTCTTTAACCCTTTGGGAAAGATCTGGATTAGTTGCTGCTATGTGATGTTCCATGCATTCAGTTGCAACGTTTTTAGGTTTGGATGCATGATGCTGTAGTTGTTCTGAGTTAACATCAAAGGCATCAGGGGTATTGACCACATTTTGTCCCGAGACATGCTCCTCAGCAATGGGTACCAGTGTTGTCTTGGCCAGTTCGGAGCTATCAGGATTATCCTTGGACGTTCCTCCTTGATTTTTAGTAATACCTTGTGTATCAAGGGAAGAGGTGGGAATGCATATGCTGTCAGACCTTTCCAGCTGAAGGAGAGCGAATCCACTTTCCATGCAAGTGGATGGAATGTCCTTGTGCAGAATTTTTTGAGCTGGTGATTGAGAGGGGAAGCGAATAGATCTATCTGTGGCATTCCCCATTTCTTTGCGATGGTCTTGAAGATGTCCCGGTGTAGCATCCATTCGTGAGCATCCGAGGTGGTTCTGCTTAACATGTCTGCTAGAGTGTTCTCCTTTCCCGGTACAAATATTGCCTGTAACTGGATGTTGTAGCTGAGTGCCAGGTTCCAAAGGTCCAAAGTCATTCTGCATAGGGGGTATGAATGAGTGCCTCCCTGTTTGTTGATGTACCACATGACTGTGGTGTTGTCTGTCCTTATCATCAAATGGCCTTCTTTGAGAAATGGTCTGAATTTTTGGATTGCCAGTTTTACTGCCAGCATTTCTTTTAGGTTGATGTGCAGGTGAAGCTGGTCCTGCGTCCACAATCCTTGTACGCATTTGTCCAGCATGTGAGCCCCCCATCCTAGGTCTGAGGCGCCTGTTGTGATGGTTTGGCTTGCTTGATAGTTGTGAAAGGGTAGGCCTGGGTTTGATTGGCATGCTTGAGCCCACCATAGGAACTCCTGTTTTAGGCATGGGATTAGTGGAATTTCTGCTTCTAGGCTGTGCCTGTGTTGGGACCATAAAGTCTTTAGGTACCACTGTAGTTTTCTCATATGCAGTCTGGCATGTGGAACCAAGATTATGCATGATGCCATGAAGCCCAAGGC
The DNA here is from genome assembly GCF_019279795.1 of Protopterus annectens. Lineage (NCBI taxonomy): Eukaryota > Metazoa > Chordata > Ceratodontiformes > Protopteridae > Protopterus > Protopterus annectens. The sequence continues at coordinate 432,703,628 of NC_056750.1, read as the reverse complement.
CTGCAGAACTTTTCTTGCTGTTAGCTTGTTCTGTTTTGTTAGTGCCAAGAAGTAAAGAGGGAGTTCTTTTGTTTTTCTGCAGTTAGGAATGCCATTTGTTTTACTGTGTCCAATTCCGCGCCCAAGAATGTCCTTGTTTGGGATGGAATCAGCCTTGACTTTTGTAAATTGACTGTGTATCCCAGTGCTTGTAGCAAGTAAATGACCCTTTGTAAATCTGTTGTCAGCTTGCTTTTGTTGTCCCCTTGTAGCAGGCAGTCATCCAGGTATGGATAAATTTGGATTCCCTGTAGTCTGCAGTGGGCGATTACTGATGCCAGGCATTTTGTGAATACTCTGGGCGCAGTAGATAAGCCAAAGGGCAATGCTGAGAATTGATAGTGCTCTGATCCTGCAAGAAATCTGAGGTATCTTCTGCAAATTGGTCGAATGGGGACGTGCAGGTATGCCTCCTTGAGATCTAGAGTTACCAGCCAACACTCCTTGCCCAGCATGGGAAGAAGTTGCTGTAGGGTCAGCATTTTGAATTTTGGGACAATGATGTATGTGTTTAAGGTGGACAGGTAGAGAATAGGTCTCCAACTTTTTTCCTTTCTTGGAACTAGGAATAGTCTGGAGTAGAATCCTTTGCCTTGTTCTGTTATTGGTACTCTTTCCACAGCTCTCATCTTTGTTAATTGCATTATCTGCTGTAGAGCTTCTGTTTTTTTATTTGGAGGAAGGTTTGGCATTCCTCTTTTGACTGGTAAAGTGTGGAAGTGGAACCGGTAACCTTGGTCTATGGTTTGCAAAATCCACTTGTCTTTTGTGATATTGTGCCAGTTCTTCGAAAATCAGGTTAATTTTCTGCCTAATGGTGCTGCTATTTGTTCCCTGGTAGGCGGAGTTAGAATCAAGTCACTGTGATTGTCCTGTTGTAGTGGTAGTGGCTGTGCCTGTGCCTCTGTTATCACCTTGCCACTGTCGTCCTCTGTAGGCACCCCCTCTGGATTGATTTCTGCCTCTGGAACGTCTATTCCTGCCCCTTTGGGATCTTGTGGAGTCAGGAAAGGACCAATTTTGGCAGGCCAGTTCCTGCTAAACCTTGGGGCTGAACCTGCAAGAAATCTTTAACCGTTTGTACAGATTTTGCCTTTTCTTCCATTTTCTTCATTACCTGCTGGGCAGGTGTACCAAACAAACTGGCCTTATCCATTGGAGCATCTAATAACTTAGCTTTAACATGATCCGGTAAGACCTGTTCCTTCAGCCATGCATGTCTTCTTATCACTGTGCCAGTCATGGCTGATCTAAATGAAGCCTCCAGTGCATCATAGCCACATTTTAAGGAATGGTTACTAACCTGTTGTATGTTATTTACCATTTCTAATACATATTTCTTATCTATAGAGTCATCAGAGGATAGTTTTTAGTTAACTGATCAAGCATAAACTCTTGGTATTGTATCATGTGAAACTGACAGTTTAAAGCTCTAGCTGAGAGAGTAGCAGAGGTGTAAACTTTTTTGCCCCATCTGTCTAAAGACCTGGCTTCCCTTTCAGAAGGAATAGGGTTTTGCTGTGGTCGAGGCTACTGCCTTAGGCCCCTGGGATATAGTTTCGGGGTCTGCAAGTGGGGCCTTGTATAGGTGATGATGAGTGTCTGGCACCCTGTAAAATCTATCTGGTTTGGCAGGGGCTGGAGGTAAGGAATCTGGTGCAGTGCAGACATCATTAAATGCATCGTCCACAACAGAGAGGACAGGAGGTATAGCTAAGGGCCTGTGTTGTGGTAGGTGCAGAAAAGTCCTAAGTCTTTTTCTGGAATCTGAGAAATCCTGTTCCTGCCATTGGAATTGTTCTCTCATGGCATGTAAGGTTTCCCCAAAAGAGAATTCTTCTGGTGGAGAAGCAGCTGGAATGGATTCTTCAGCATCTGAGTCTTCATAATTGGAGAAAGGAGCCTCTGGCTGGTCTGTAATATCTGAGTCATCCGCAGAATCATCAGAGGACACAGGCTCGGGGCTCTGCTCTAGGTCTCTTTCTGGGGGCTGAGAGGCCCTGTCTGGGTGAGATTGAGATCCCCTAATTAAGGATATTAAATCTTCTGCCAGAGTAAGCATTTGTGAACTAGAAGTGGGCCTGGTTGAGGGGGGTTTAACAGGCACTGATTTAGTAGATTTGGCTGCTTTAGCCCTGGCAAAGGCCTTAATAGACATGGCTGCAGGAGGCCTAGCAGCACCACGTGCTGGGGTAGAGACATCCAAAGGGATGGTGTCTGATAAGTCACTAGTAACCACTGTTGTAGGTAAAATTTCTGAGGCCGATTCAAGTAAAGTAGCCGGAACCTCAGTAGTAGTCATTGATTCGGCTGTACTTTGATCAGTTTTCTCGGTTTTGGCCGAAACCGAGACACTCGCGGTTTGCTTAACCATGGTTTCGGCCGAAACCGCGGACCGCGAGTGTCGGTCTTTTTCTTTGCATTTTTTAACAATTTGGGTAGTCGGAGGATCCGACGGCATAATGTACGCAAAATCTGAGCCGAAAAACTGTTCAGCAAACTCCGACCGACGCCTAAGCATTCGTCGGTTGAATGAAGCACAGGCCGAACAGGCTGCTACGTCGTGGTCTGGGCCTAAACAAGGCAAACAGTAAGAGTGGAAATCTTTATGAGGTATTTGTTTCCCACAAGTTAAACAGTTATTGACTTTTTCTGACATCGGCTGAGGCAAGAAAGAGTCCCCAACGGGGTACTTAGCTTTTAGAAGTCTTCGAAGGAGTATTCGGTAGTAGTAATCTCTGGATCTGACCGACCGGCACTTGCGAACCGCTTCTGCTTCGGGCGCCACGCGGCAAGAAAGACTGAGGAAAATGGCGTCGGCTGATGCCTTTATACCCGAAGACCAGCAGAGATGACGTCGGGTGAAGTGCGACATCAGCCGAAGCCGGACCCGGACTTTGGAATCCGGCCGACCGAAGGGCTGCCTGACGACAGGACAACCCAGTTGTTATGACTGCAGATGCATCCATGAAGGACATCAAGAGGAACATATAGCACAATATACTATCATGTTTGAATTGTAATCAAAATGTCTAAGAAAGGACACCCTGATGTTGCAATGAGAAAAAACAAATGCATTTTCCACAAGAGTGCATGCCACTAGGTTTACCAACAGAATTTGATGGATTTAAAATACAAGGAGAATCTTTATTCTCAAAAAAAGACTTGAGTTTTTGTTCTCTTAAAAGAAAATGAGGGTTCACTCCCCAAAGTACATCTGATATTGGGGTCACATACAACTATTTTCCAGTTATCCAGTAACACCTTTCTTATAGCCCTAGTGTCTCTACTAATAGGTAAAGAAAAGCTGCTGGAAAATGGAGAGTCTTCAGAGTGCTTAGAAGCAAATGAGCCTGGTGTAAACCCATATCTAATAATGGGTTTATATTTGGTGTGTCTGTCGTAATGACACTTCTAACTGAACTAATAAGTTCCGCAGGATAATTCTTCTGTACAAACAGGTTAGATACAAAATCAGCTTCCCTCTCAAAGTCATTATCTTCACTAGTGAGTCTGTAAGTTCTAATGAATTGCCCCTTTAACACATTGCACTTCATAAAAAAACGGATGGGAACTGTTAAAGTCAAGATAATTGTTTCAAAATGTATCCTCTGTGCATCTTGGATGTGAAACAATTTCTCTGTTTGTCTATGGATATGTGGGTGTCTAAGAAGGACACAGTGTTACCTTGGCTGGCAATAACAAAAGTGAGAAAACCTATACCTTCTGACAAGGAATCAACAAAATGTTTAAGTTGAGTAGTGCTACCCTCCCACAAAAAAAAAAAAAAAAATCCTGCGGAACTTATAACTTACTTATCTACATTAGTAACAGTTTGATATAAGGTTTTAGGTATAAGGATTTGTATCAGCTATAGTTGACACTGTCTCTATTTCTAACCTTTCTGTGATGAGTTTCAGCAGTTGATTTGTAATTTGTGCTTCTAGCACTCAACATTTTGAAAGACCACATTCCATATTCATTAGGTCATTCTTGACATTCTATAGTGGTTCTTTTTTATTGGTGTAAACTCCTTATTAATATTCATGACGGTTTTCAAATGTTGTATATATTCTGGTTCCTTGTCAGAATTATTCTGATGAAGTTCCGATACAATAAAAAGGAGCGAAAGCTTACTTCACCACTGTGGATGTTCAGTTATTCATTTAATTATTTTATTTACTCACAGTATTTATTTTTATTTTTTTACTAGTTCAGAAGTTTTATATATATATATATATATATATATATATATATATATATATATATATATATATATATATATATATATATATATATATATATATATATATATATATATATATATATATATATATATATATATATATATATATATATATATATATATATATATATATATATATATATATATATATATATATATATACATATACATATATGTATATATATATATATATATATATATATGTGTGTGTGTGTGTGTGTATGTGTATGTAAACAGAATAGTTAGAAAATTATTTTATGCATCTTAATCATATTTTTATGAATATCATCGAGGCCAGATATGTATAGCTTCTTGACTGACTAATGATACACAGTGTGGTGAAGAGCTGGTTTCAATATCCAATGACTTAATCAAGCATGGATATAAAGCAGTCAATGCAGAGAAAGACAATGCAGAACACTAATAAAACATACTTCTACAGTAACTTCACCAAGAATGATGCCACAATATAGAGACAAGATGATCAGCTTTAACAATTGGCTTAATGTCTGGTGTCATTCAAAGGGGATCCAGTGTCTGTCTGCCTGGGATGACATGCTTGACAAGCCACGCTGCTTCGCAAGGGACGGCTTGCACCTGTCACCCCTGGGATTCTGGATATTGGCTAAGGCTCTTGCCACCCCCATTGTGCCTTTTTTAGGCAAGGCTCAAATTCTAAACCTACCACCCTAGAAAACAAAAATGGGAAGAAACTGAGGGTAATGCTGCTCAATGCCAGAAGTCTAAATCTCAAAATGCACGCACTCGAGGCCCTTCTCAGTATGGAGAACATCGATGTCTGTGCTGTAACTGAAACCTGGTTCAAGGCTCCTGAGAGCACCCCGGCACTATTGGGTTTTACCTCATATCATGCGTTCCGGCCCCAAAACCCGGACCACACCACAAAAGGAGGGTGTATCCATATTCATAAAGGATACCCACACCTCCAGGTTGGTGGCAACGCATAAGCTCGAAACCATCCAGGTGCAACTAACCATAGGCAAAACTGCTCTACAAATTGTAGCATGCTACAGGCCACCCTCTCAAACTCAGGAACCCCACACAGCCTTCCTGAAGACACTGGAGGGTATAAATGTATCTCCAAACACCATCATATTGGGTGACTTCAACTACCCGAATATAGACTGGGAACATTACTCAAGCCCTAACTTTCTAGCCCAACGGTTCCTGGAGTTCATAAATTCAAATGCCATGGAACAGCTAGTCACTGTTCCCACGAGAGGAGAAAATATACTAGATCTCATTGTCACAAACATGGGGACAAAATGCTCCACACCGAAGTATATCCCTCATTGGTGAGATCTGATCATAAACTAATCTCACTGGAAATCCACATCCCGCCCCACCCCAAACAAAAAGACCATAGTGAAGAACTTCTCTAAAGCAAACTTCACACTACTCAAGACTGGTGTGGTATCCTTCAAGGCCCCTGAGCCAGAGGAAACCACAACCCAAGCTATGGAAGCCCTTACAAATGCCTTCTATGAACACCTCCAGGACTGCATGGATCAGGCAATCCCAAATAAAACCAAGACTCTTTCCACAAAGGGCAAACGTCCAGTCTGGTGGACCCCAGCCATTAACAAACTTTACAATAAGAGGAGAAAGCTATTACATGATAGAACAAAATCCATAAAAGGGAAGTCACCCCTGATCATTATTAGTAAAAAATACGAGCACTCATAAAATCAACTAAGGCCAATTTTGAGAGAAAAATTGCCATGGATTCAAAGGACAATCATAAGGCCTTTTTCAGCTATGTTAGGAACCTGGGTGGAAACTCCCAGATATGCTCAGAATTAGTCCAAAATGATACAAAAATCACTGAACCCACAGACATTGCCAACATACTGGCAGACAGGTTCAGTGCAAACTTCACCCCTCTCCCCTAAAGGAGAGATAACTATCCCAGCCGAGTGTAGCCTCCCGGACATCTCAAATGCGCAGGTGAAAGCTGCTCTCTCTAAAGCTAAAAACACAGCATCAATGGGACCGGATGGTGTCCCCGGCTGTGTGCTACACGAGCTAAATGAGGAATTAAACCCGCACATAAGGCAGCTGTTTAATCTCAGCCTTACCACAGGATACGTGCCCAAGGAGTGGCGACGGCAACTGTGGTCCCACTCCACAAAGGCGCCTCTATGGACCCTGGTAATTACCGCCCCATAAGCTTAACAAGTCTAGTCTGCAAAGCTATGGAGAGGATCATAATGGAGCTCATAAACAAAGATATAGGGGACTTGCAGACATTGGACCCGACCCAGTTTGGCTTTGTCAAGGGAAGATCATGCCTTTTGAACTTGGTCGACTTCTTCGACACAGTCACCAAGGCCATTGATGAGGGAAAGGCAGTCCATACAGCCTACCTTGACCTTGCAAAGGCTTTCGACACAATACCCCACTCGGGTATTGTAGAAAAACTTACCAGCTTAAATGTAAACCCATATGTCACAAGATGGGTTGCAAACTGGCTTAAGGACAGAACCCACAGGGTTAGAGTTGCTGGCGCTGTGTCAGACTCCAAGCCGGTCACAAGTGGTGTCCCACAGGGCTCGGTCCTTGGCCCCTATTGTTTGGCATCTACTTCTCAGAAGTACAGGCCAACATGGGAGGACCTTGGCTGACAAAGTTTGCAGACGACTGCAAACTGGGCGCCATAGTGGAAAGTGCATCGGACACGGATATCCTTCAGAAGGGACTCACGGAAACAGATAGCTGGTGCCAGAGCCATGGCCTGAAGTTAAACGCCAAAAAGTGTATAGTCATACCCTTCGGGAAAAACAAGGTAACCCCAAGCTACCATATAGGTGGCAATCCACTAAGCACAGAAGAGGTTATCAGGGACCTGGGGACCCAGGATGACAGTGGCCTTTCTTTTGACACTCACGTTGCTAAAGTGGTTAGAAAGACCTTCTACATTGCCCACCTGATCATGAAGGGATTCACATCCAGATCTAGTGAGGTCATTGTTCCCCTGTACTCTTCACTTATCAGACCAATGATCGAGTACAATGCCCCATTCGGGATGTATCTCACCCGACATCTGCAGCAATTGGAGAGACCCCAAAAGTTCCTCACCAAAAGGATAAAGGGACTCCAAAATCTGTCATATGCTGCCAGATTGAAGAAACTCCAGCTCTATTCAGTCGCATACCGTCTGCTCAGAGGTGACATGTGCCTGACATACAAGGCCATGTCCAACTCGGAATTAATGGACATGCTCCACCTCAAAAAATCCAAATCCACCAAAACCACTAGAGCAAGCGACTTAAACCTTAGCACGGATATAAATAGGACGTGCTGGAGGGATAGATTTATCACTCAGAGACTCCCTATGCTGTGGAATAAAATCCCGGTCCATGTGAGGCAGAGCACCTCGCTGACTCTGTTCAAGAGAAATCTAGACCTGTGGATGGGAGATCGTAGGTTTACCCCGGGAATCATCTCTGTGTCACTGCTGGACAGAGGCACAACAAACTAATGGGCACAGTATTTTTTCATATAAGGGGTGGCGTAAGCCACAAATATTTGGGCTAGGCTTATAAATGCCTTAGGGCAGATAGCCTAGTATAAACCTATGAACCTATGAACTACGCCAGGGACTGCAGATCAACTCAGAAGTCACTACTTATCTCACTGACCTTCTCTAGAAATGTTAGTATTGATGTGATGTTACTATAAAAAAACTAGGCCATTCTAACACATAAAAGTGACACTGACAGAGTAATAGGACACACAACTAGTTTTACCTTTAAGAATATTAAGAATCAAAAGCAGCAACTATGTTTGCTATTCACAGCATAGCACCCATAGGGCAACACCACAACAGTAGATATAGTACAATTTAGTGCACAAAATGTGTAAATTGTAAGTATACTGGAAGCACCAATTTATTTTTCACACCCAGTAAGTGGTAACAGTTTTAAGTATAATTTCTATGTTAAAGTGCAAATGTTATGCATCATGATACATGCAGTTGTGGCACTTTTTTATGTAAGGAAGACAAACAGGAAATTTAAAGAATGAATTACTGAGTATGTTTGAGACAACAGAAACAAGCATACTGTCGTAGGATCATAGGAGATTACTAGGCTAATGGCTCTGAGGCCCTTACAAGCCTAGCCAAGAGTTTATCCCCAAAAAAGAAACCTCAATCAGCATGTGTCCCCCCTGTCAATGAGGGCACAGGTGGATCCTCTGGGACAATTTTGTGGTTGCCCATCCACTCATCAAGGTTGCGCTTGAAGAGGGGTCAGCGACGTACTTTGTTGATGTATATGGGGAGTCTATTCCAGAGAATGGGCAGCCTCTGGGAGAAAAACCTGTCTCTCCAGCAGGTGTTGTTAATGTCACATATTAGAGTTAAGCCTATTGATCGGGTACTACGTGAAGATTTAGACTTACGGATATGGAGCATCTCTAGTAGAGCAGGGTCTGAGATTGCCTTGTAGGCGAGACACAGATCAGCTCCGAGTAATCTGTAAAATACAGAGTAGAGTAATAGTGATTTGAGCCTGTCCACATATAACTGGCATAAGAATTAAAATATCTTAATATGTCCCAGAGAAAGGAATTCAGAATAGATTTGTTTTTCTTGTGACATACTTGAATGCAAAAAGTAGAAATCTCATTAAAAGGACTGAGTATAGTGAATATAATGGATTACATTATTACACACTACTTTTCCAGGTTTTAATGACTCATTTACCTTAAAGGCAGGTTTACAATCCAGATTTCTAAAATATTACAACTATTACATGAGTTTCTAGCATTGTATGAAGTAACTTTAAAATGATAAATTATATGGCTGAAATTGATGACTTGTATGTTTTCTGATAATTTCAGCTTTTAGACACTTGAGAAAGTGTACTTGTTGTGAAAAAGCTTATGTATTTGCTGATACACTGTTTTTGATAAAGATCTCAATGCACGGTTCTATCTTGATTGTTTACTAGACTTACTTTACTTACTGTCCGGATTTATCATTTGTGCCTGAATGTTTTATATCTGAAAAGAAATGTTGCCATCTCAAAAATAAATGAAGAAACAACAGCTGTGCACTCCTAAGAGGCAAAACTGGCATTAATGCATTTTGACATACATAAAAATGATGTCTTGAGTAAGAAACATATGGTATGAACTTTGTAAAGTATTTATTAAAAGCAATGTGTTGCCAAGACATTTTTTACTTTCTCTTGCTGGCATGACTTTTTAACCCTCCTCTTCGCCTTCTAACTGAAAGTATTTTAGATTCAGACACTACTCATATGATTCACAAAACACCAGCAGCAGCAAAAAAACTTAGAAAACACAATTTCACTAGCACTTTACCAGCAGTATTTTTATTCAAAAAGCGATCCGATACCTCGGCAATTCGCCTTCATGGATCACAGTGCATTTAAAATGTAAACAAGTATATATACACTCCAAATCACACAGCTGTCATTAATCAACCAATTAATAATATATTAAACATTTAAAGTGACAAAATTTATATAATTAAATAAATAAATGTCAATATGAAATATCAAAAATACATACATTAGTTAATCATAACAATAAACACAAAAATAAATATTAAATGTTGAATAATAAATGCTAGATACCCAATTCCTGATTCAGACCAAAGGGCTTTAAAGTCTTAAACTTTAAAATCATTCTAGTTTCTAATTCAAGCAGCTTAGCCACATAATCACCCCCTCTATATAAAAAAGGTTTACCAAGTACACAAAATTTTAAACTACTAGGAGAATCACCATGTATATCATGAAAATGTTTGGCAACAGGACTTGCTTCATTATAATTTCTACTGTCTTTTAAATGTTCTAATACATGAATTCTAGCCATACGCTTAGTCTGACCTATATACCAAACATCAGTACAAGAACAGCCCAAAATATAGACCACCCTGTTGATTTGCAGTTAAAATAAAACCTAGGAACAAATGTTCTGCCATTGATAATGTTTAAATTCTTGACCCTATCACAAATACAATGACCACATGGAAAAGTGCCAGACGGCAAAAAGTTGTTCCCCTCAACAAAATTATAATTTAACAATTCTTTTAAATTTTTCCCCTCTTAAAGGAAAATGTGATGTGCTCAGGAAACAGATGACCTATCATTTCATCTTCACAAACAATATGCCAATGTTTTCTCACTATCTGAATTAACTCATTAGAAAATGGAGAAAATCTTGTAACATAAAAAAGTTTCTTGTCTTCATCAACATCCTTTATTTGATACATCCTGCCCCCAGACTTATTATAGCTTAGCAAACTATGTGATCTATCCATAACATTCCCAACTATTTTGTTTTTACATCCCAATAAATGAGTCTCATCATAACCTCTTTCTCTCAACCTGAACAAAACCTTATCCAATTCTTTAATTCTTTCATTTTTATCACCGGTATGGTCATAAATCCTTTTAAATTCACCAAATGGTAAAGAATTCAACAAATGTCCTGGATGCATACTATTGGCATGCAGGAACATATTAACCAAAGTTGGTTTCCTAAAGGGTCTATAACCAACAACTTCACCACTTCTGTATAAGGTTACATCCAAATAGTTAATCTGTTCCCGATCTCTGTAAACACTGTAAGCAAATTGCTCAGTTTGAAGATGCTGTGAGAGCCTGCAGTGGCTGAAATCGGCTACTGTTGGGACGGGGGCCATGGAGTTTGGAACTACAGCTGTAGCTTTCCCTATCCAATGGTAAAACTAATGTGGCACAACCAATCTCAGTGACATACCACACCAAGCTCAGCATAGCTATAATCATCTAATGCGGATAAATTCAGCAACACACAAGTTATGTCATTTACAAACAAAGATGTCTTCTGCAATGAGGTCTAAAACCAAAACAATTACTATTGTCTCTAGAACAGAAGGGTACACAGGATAGGCAGACTCTGAATAAAGTGATTTTTTTTTTAGTTAAGATCATGAATTCTAATCATAAGTGTTAGTCTCAGTGCATGTACAGCTCTCAACATTCCATATCCAGTATGTGGTACAATACCTCTCAAGATGTGGAACATATGAGCAAAATGAGGAACACAACCTTTTACTAACAACTTCAACTAGGAAGGTCGCAGGATGGTTAAAATATGCTACTTTATGTTTAAACAAGGTTCTTTGATGAATTAATATGACTCGGTATTATATACCATGGATATCAGTTTAAAAAGATTCTTTAAAATTGAATGTAAAAACATGGACTTTTTAAGACCCAAAATGAGAAATGTTCTTCGTAATGAGGTACATTTGAGAAGTATGAGTACCTGTATCTCTTTGGTAAAAGCATTCTTAACCTTTCAAAAAAGTATTTTTAGCATGCAAATATACTACAAAATGAAATAAGAAAATATGTGCATTTACTCAGCAAAAATAAATAAACATATATGTCTAGATCTGTGGCTCACGAGTATCTTAAATAAATAAGAAAGTTGTTAAACAGAATGAGTTGAACAATTCTGCCAGTCTTCTCGCAGCAATACTCTTGTGGCTGTGAATTACTGTTATTCTTCTTTCTTTTTAGGTATCCTTAAATAAAAATACATTTTGTGTCTTTAACTGTATCACAAACAAACAAGCAGCAAAAGTTGCTGTTCATCTCGAATATCTGATTTCTTAACAAAAACATGATATAACTGCACTTGGCACTTCTCACTAGGGCATGAATATCAGCTTCAGTGGAATCTAAACTGGTTAATTGGTTATATGCCTAATATACAGTACAATGCTGCAGCACAAAGAAGTGTGCACAGCAAATTATGGTTACGTTCACAACTAAGCATACATGGGTAAAAATGTCAGCTTTGCAATAATAATGCACCTTCCATTCCCTACTCTACAAAAATAAAACAATACTGAGCTGCAACCAAATTAATTTGCTTAAATACCACTTTCTCATATAAACAAAAAGAGGCTCTTTTCACATTTTCTTTGACTTCACCATTAAATGCAAAATGGTAAAATCGTTTCCAACATGCCTTTTGCAAACACTATACATACTCCAGGAATTGGAGCATGCAAGCTGGCCTTAAATTTGAGCTAATGTTTGGTGACGCTCAGACACCCCAAATGATATGTCCTGGCATTGTGTAAAACCACAGCTGTACATTTACATATGCAATGACCTAGATTTGCATTCGCCACCAACAGATCATCAGACCTAATTAAAGTGAAGGAGTTTCACAGGGGGAAGGGAATTTGCATTCTAAAGCAGTTTAGAACAGCACACTCATGTCATACCAGCTAATGATAACAAAATGGCTCATTTGGCTGAGACATCAATTACTCAGTGAAGCTTTAGAAGTAAGCTTATTTATGTCAAAGAAAACTCTTAGTTTTGCCTCTGAACTGTTGCATGCTGTAGAGGCCATCTTTACCCTTTTACCTTACACATTTGGTGTGAAAACTTCACAGTATCTGTAGTACTTAATTAAAAAAAGCTCAATGCGTGCTAAACACAATTGAGGATTTATACAATTGTTCCACTGTTTTAAGTACTTTCTTAATGATTTGAGTGTGAGATGCTTCATACTATTCCTCGTTATTCTATAGTCAAAAGCCATGTTATTGTATAGCAAAAGGCTTTAAAATGCCCTAGAAAGAAACTAATTTAGATATAAAGAATGAGGTTCCAAAATTATGGTACTCTGCTGACAGAAATAAGAAATTGCTGAATCCAGAGAAACATACCCCGGGATCAGAAAAGCTTGCTGAGATGTGGAAGTCAAAACTCTGAATGTTTCTGCATCGTGGCAAGGCTAAGCATTTTAGAAGCCGCCTTCCTGTTATAGGTTTGTGCTGCCATTATCCGTAGCTGGGACAGCCACATGGGTGACAAAGCCACATACAAATGTGGCAATCAGGGGGAGCTGACAATGCAAGTTCTCTCCTGGAAATAGTGCTGGCACCAGAATAAAGCACTCAGAACTGCTATTCTGAGTTTTTTCACAAGGAGGAAAAACTGTACACAGTCAAAAGATGATGTATAGCCATTTACCCTATGGATGGGTTTGCAGTTTACAGCACAATTGCAAGTAGATATCATTGACTCGTGTGTGTGTGTGTGTGTGTGTGTGTGTGTGTGTGTGTGTGTGTGTGTGTGTGTGTGTGTGTGCCACCATGTGTGCACATGTTTGTGTAGGGGCATGAATGCTGTGGCATGAATGTGTGTCTGTGTGTGCAAGTGTGGTTGCATTGTGAAAGATGAGTATATTAAATTGTGTGCAATCAATTGGGTGTATGAGCAAGTCTGTAAGTGCTTGCTTGCAGATGCCTGGATGTATGTATGTGTGCTTATTGGGAGTTGCCTGTGATACTGTGATGCATGAGCTGGTAGGATCAGACTAATATGGTTAGGTATAACAAAGCAGTTTTCCATTCAGGGACATGATGATCATTTGCTAATTTGCAGACCTATGTTAGCCAACGAGCACTGGCAAACTCAATCATTCTGAGTCCTAGGAAAAATGTTCCCTAAAATGAAGTCTTAAACAAGCTGACTTATAGTTTACTTCTATACACTTACCTACCTCTTACAATAAGCACTAAACTACAAAGCTTTTCTTTTTATAGTTCTGCAGACTTTAATAATGCAAAAGAGCATCAACAACAGATTAACCATACCTAACAGTAGTGGCTGTTAAGAATGCTGCTTTACTGTTTAACAAAAAACAAATGAATGGCACAATGCAAATGAATTTATCAACCTGCTACACCCAAGTAAAGCTGTAGCATGTAGTCAGTTAGAAGGGGACCATTCCACAAAACTAGTAAACATAAGCAGGAAGGGAGAAAATAAGAGATCTATGCAACTTTGCTATGGTGATCAGAAAGAAAATAGTCACTGCTGGTACAGCAAATCCTTATAAGGCTTGGCAAAAACAACTACCACTGCTAGTCAAAGTCTTACTACTCTGACCGACTAACAGCTCCTTGACTGGTCACAGGGTAAACAGGGCTATGCTGGCACAACATGTGACATGAGACATGAAGGCCTCACATCAAATGGACAGTATGGATGGCCTACAGAACTAAAAAATAATGCTGCGAAAGCATCTCTCATCCATGTCATAGGTATAATCCACTAGCACTAGACCATGGCAGGCATATTCTCAGCAAGTTCCAAACACACACAAAACTCTTACCGGGGCTAGTCAGGGCCAGTGTTAGCATTTTGGGGGCCCCATCAAATTTCAAGTTGGGGATCCCCTAGGCACTTCCAGTGTATCACCCTGCCACCCCTCCTAAGCAACCTTCTAGTTCATGCTGCAAGCTTTTAGGAGTAGTACACACAGTCTGACCTGTAGCTACAATCCTCTTGCATTACAACAGGTCAGTGTACCACACTATGTTGGCCCATTTCACAAAGGGACAGTCATAGTTACTGGCATTTAGTTGCAATAATGATAAATCACAACAACTCGTATGTAACTGTCTGGACTTGGGTGAAATGGTACCCTAGGCCTACTGTTTCAGACCCTCCCACACATACATACCCACCAGTCCTCCCCTCTGTTACCCCCATGTTGGGCTCCCTATACGATGCAAATTACTTTTTTTTCTTTCTTTTCTCACATTTTACCTTATTCTTCGTTTTCAAAACACCACAACTTTCTACATGCTAAGAAGTGCATTAATTTTTTTTTCCTTTTTCCACAACCTTTTCATCCAATGATGACATAAACAAAAATTATGATCAAAGCTAGAAATTCAGTGTTTCTGTTCAGCTTTAGTTTTCCTGGCAACCTTTCAACATACCTTTCCTAACCAACAAAACACAGCAGTAATCATTTAGGAAATAGTGCAAAAAAAGACAGGGTCCAAGAAGCCGTAGCATTATAGATGTTCTGGGATGCACTTTAAAGCATTTTCCCAACTTTTTAATCCAATGGTGGCCTAAACTAAAATCATGAGTAAGAAAATAATTTCAGTCTTATTTTTATTTTTTGTCTTTCAAGGAAGGTATTAGGTTGTGCCCAAGGCTAAATGGTCAAAGCTGACAAAATAGTAGTTCATAATAAGCTAACAAGTCAATTGTTGTGAGGATACACAGGTCTAGCCCAGAACACTGCCTGTTCCCCTAACCTACCCCACCAAAAAAGGCAGTCACTGCCTATGTATCCCACTGGTGTTAGATTGGGATGAAATCAGAGGTACAAACTGCCACAGTCATGTATATCAAGAAACTGCTGACATACATATACATAGCATGCCTCCTTACTCCTCACCCATAGCCACCAAAGATAGCTATCAGTATACATGCCTTGATGTATGATTGTGAAGAAAGTGAAAAAAATAATGATTACAGTAATGTATTCTACTTCATTGCCCTTAGACAGTACACTGCCTCTACAGAAGTTGTAGTAACCTTTTTTGTACACCTGTGAGGTCTGTCAGAAAAGTAAAACAAATATTAACCACATTATCCTTAGGCCAAACATAAGCTATGCTGATCTCCTGTGCACACCTCTCAGGTTTTACAGTGATGAAAATTAAAGAGGTAATAACCACACAACACCCCCCCACACACACACACACACATAAGCTGAAGGAGTTTTCTGTACACACACATCTAAGCTAGGGTTGCCACCTTTTAAGTGGCCAAAGTGGGACATGGGGGTGTGGCCAATATTACACTGGCCACACCCTCTACCGTAACATCACCACCAGAGTGGTGAAGGAGATGCTGTTATGGGTATGACGGATGGCTACTGGACTGGCTAGCTGTTTGGTGGGAGTAGCAGCTGGATGGATGGCTTGATGGATGGATGGCTGAATGAATGGATGCATGGCTGGATGAATGGCTGGCTGCATGAATGGCTGGGGGCTGGATGGATGGCTGGCTGGAGTGGCTAGCTGGTTGGTGGGAGTAGCTGCTGGAAGGATGGCTTGATGGATAACTGGCTGCATGAATGGGTGGATGGCTGGCTGCATGGGTGGCTGGCTGGCTGGATGGAGGGTGGCTGGCTGGATGGATGGAGGATGGCTGGCTGGATGGATGGATGGATGGAGGAGCAGGATGGCTGGCTGGATGGAAGGATGGAGGAAGAGGATGGCTGGAGGAGGATGGCTGGCTGGATGGAATGATGGAGGAAGAGGATGGCTGGCTGGATGGATGGAGGAGGATGGCTGGCTGGATGGATGGAGGAGGATGGCTGGCTGGATGGAGGAGGAGGATGGCAGGCTGGATGGAGGAGGAGGATGGCAGGCTGGATGGAGGAGGAGGATGGCTGGCTGGATGGATGGATGGATGGATGGAGGAAGAGGATGGCTGGCTGGAGGATGGCTGGATGGATGGATGGATGGAGGATGGCTGGCTGGAGGATGGCAGGCTGGATGGAGGAGGATGGCTGGCTGGCTGGATGGAGGAGGATGGCTGGCTGGCTGGATGGAGGAGGAGGATGGCTGGCTGGCTGGCTGGCTGGATGGATGGATGGATGGATGGATGGATGGATGGAGGAGGAGGAGGATGGCTGGCTGGCTGGCTGGAGGATGGATGGCTGGATGGATGGATGGAGGAGGATGGCAGGCTGGCTGGCTGGCTGGATGGAGGAGGAGGGGGATGGCTGGCTGGATCACTTGTAATAAAAAAAAAATAAATCTCTGTCTTTTTTTAGCGACTGTAGAAGTGCTTAAAACAAAGCGCTCCTACAGCTGCAATCTTTGCAGGGCTTTTCTTGCCCCAATCCCCACCCCTTTCGTGAACTGCAGCCAATTGCTGCACAAATGAAAGCACCCGGACCTAACAGGCAGCAGCTTTGCCTGCAGGTCCGGGTTGGTGACGTAACTGAATTGCCGTGAAGAAGCCGGAAGTAATTGCGACTTTTCCACGGCAATTCAGTGCGATCGCAAAAGCGAGACTTTTCAGGTCCCACTACTTGATACAGCGGGCAACGGGATAAAGTGGCTTACCAGTCAGTGTCCCACTGACAACGGGATGGGTGGCAACCATAATCTAAGCAGGGCTGGTTTTAGAATGGGTGTAGTTGAGAGCAGTGGGCATTATCAGCTTTATCCTAACAGGGTCATAGCGCAGCCCTGTTCAGGTTAAAGAGCATAATCAGAAAATGAATACATGTTTTTCTCCTAATTTTTCCCCAACCAGAAACAGGTTTTGGGAGGCCCCCCACACAGTCAAGGATGATTAAGAGAGCCTCCTGTATCCATTTATACAGTCTACAGAGTATGGGCCACCAGAACCGTAGAAGATCTACGTGTCTGAATGTTTTATGATATATTTTGTGCCTTACTTTTGAAATATAATTACTTGTTAGCTGTATTTGTTACTGATAACCAAGAATAGCATATGTGTCGTAGCATTACTGGGTGTGTGCACAGATAAAATCAGTGATAATTTTTACGACACACACAAGTATAAGCCATAGCAATATTAGTCTTGTACTTATTTTAGCAAACAGAAGTACATTGTGCAACACTGATACTCCAAAACCACACCAGTGACTGCTGTTTAGCAGTCATCAAACAGTAGCAGGGGTAAGTCACTTTTATTTACCTCATTGAGGAATAATGCATATATGTCACTGTCCCTGATTTCACAAACCTTCCCTGATTTTGCTCATAATTTTGCTCTGTCTTTTGTAAAAAGTTTGATTTACTGGTTAATCATTCAAAATTACACAGTCAATAAATCCCGACATCAGAGTTTTACACAATGTCCAAAAAATGCATGTTGATGCAATAGCTGTTATTCTATTAACTTTTTACGTGAATTAGAGTAATATTTAAACTGTGTTCTTGATTTTGAGACTTTATTCTGCTATTATTTTTGGCACTGAGATGAATTATTCGGCAAAGAAGTTGAGAGTTATAGTACTGGGTGTTCTGCCAGTATTTATAAAACTCCATGAAAGAGAAAACCATCCCTGAGGAAGTATGTACTGAGATCGGTCACTCTGGGCTATTGATCTCTCTAGTGCTTATCTTGCTCATGTCCATTGTCAGCTTTATCCTAAAAGGGGTCATATCACAGCCATGTTCAGGTTAAAGACCATAATCGTGAAATTAATACATTTTTTAATCCTTATTTTTCCCCAACCAGCAGCAGCTTTTGTGGGGCCCCCACACAGTCAAGGATGACTAAAGGACCCCCTGCAGCCACGGGTATTGCAGGCACTAATGCTGGCTATGTTGTTAGTTTTAGTGGAAATAATGTCCACCAGTAGGTTTTGTGGGACTACATCAGTGGTAAACTATTTAATGGAATTGTGAAGCCTGTTACCTGATAAAATACTGTTACTATAACCAGAAAGATCGCTGAATTTTAAAGGAGACACAAATAAGAGCTATAATCCACCTGGTTTCTTAAGTATACAAGATTGCTGTAGTACCAACAAATAACTGGCAAAAGAACACTGAGAACCCAAAATTAAGGCCAAAAGCAAACCGAGACAGAAAACCAGAATCTGCAACAAAAATCCGCAAAAAATGCGTTTAATTTAAGCACTTTTCGTTGCTCAAATCAAGCAACTTCTTCAGAAATAAACACACATTCTTCCAAGAGTGGTATATAAATAATTAGTACAGTCACATGGTAGAATGAATCAGTTAAAATCAATTCAATTAGTTAAGTTAAATAACTACATAACAGTTAAATAAATCTCACAAGTACTTTGAAACTACATTCACTAACAAATCAGAACTTCCTCTCCATCAAATTTTAAAATATTAAACACATTTATAATAAGAACATACAAATATTAAATAAATATAAAAATATATACTCATAAAAGTTATGAGAAAAAGTCAACCTCGCAAGTTTATGACAGTAAGTAAAACACTGGAAGTGGAAGACTAGTTATCTCTCACACTATGTAAGAAGTCAGAAGTAATTATCGTTTCAGACTTCTAAGTTTTAATAAACATCCAATGTTACATGCGTCGTTTAGACAGGGAAAAGAAAATGCATTAAGGCGAATTTGCCATGCAAGTTTGCGTTCCTCTAAAAGTAAATTGAAAGGACCCCCTCTCATGTCCACCTGTATTTGATGAATGGCTTTAAACATAAACTTGTGTCCTACATTATAAATGACATGTTTAGCCAAAGGGTTGTCTATTTTGTTCAAAGAAATGGCATAAGTGTGTTCGTAAACTCCATCCCGCAGTCTACGCTCGGTTTTACCCACGTAGAATGCAGGACAGCAAACACACTTAGCTATATACACGACAAGTTTAGAATTACAGTTTAGCTTAAATTTAATGTTAAACTTGTCGTAGTTGGTAGAAAAACTGTTACCAACTTCAATAAATCTGCACATCATACAGTTACCACACATATACATCCCTATGTTCCTGGCTGTAATACAATTACCCTTACTTTCAAGAAGGGACTTCAGATTGTGCCCGCTCCTAAAAATAATATTAGGTAGTGATCCTAATTTGTCGAGTAATGTGCTGTTATTTGTGATGAACTGCCAATTTTTGTATAAAATAAATCTAACCGTACCACTATCAGCACAGAAAGTAGTGATAAAACCTCCTTTAATATTAGAATCACCTGTTTGTATGGTTCCTTGAGCTCTAAATGAATTATTGTTCATAGAAAGTACATCTATGTTTTGGTCTACATAGTTCGAATAAAGGATAGGGACCAATAGTCCAGCCTTCCTTTTCTCAAGAACTTCTTGAATAAGAGGTTGGATTAGGTTACTAGGGTAAACCCGCTGTTGGAACATGGATTTCAAAAGGTCAAATTCCACATGGAAATCAGATGCAAGAGTAGTCATCCTTGCTGTCCTTTGACAACTGATAGTTTCTGATGGAACGGATGGCAACACGAAATGTGAAGGAAGGAATTACAGTAGGTATGTTTCCTAAAAATCTTGGAAACATCTCTTATTAGTTCTATCCTTCAATAACTTAACGTCTAAATAATCTATTATGTCCATGTGGAATGTTGCTGTGAATTTGAAAAATTCAGTGGTGGTGTTGAAATAAGAAATGAAGGGCATTGCCTGTGTGTAATCACCATCAAACAGGACGAAAATGTCATCCAAAAATCGTGTGTACACTATGAGGTTTACCTTGCAGTGAGGAATGTTAAGAATAAACTTCTTCTCCCAGTATGCCATGACAGAGTTAGCAAAACTAGCACCGCAAGGTGACCCCATAGCTACACCCTGTTTTTGCAAGTAAAATTCCTGGTCAAACAGAAAGTAATTGTTAGTAAGAATGATGTCTAATAAAGATTCAACCAAGGTTATCTCGTTTGTTGCTGCTTTCTTCGATTTAAGTAATAAACTGACCCATTCTATTCCTTCTAAATGAGGGATTGAAGTATAAAGGTCTTTTATGTCGATAGTTAAAAAGTTATAACTATCATTAAATTCCAAATTATTAATACTTTCTAAGAAAGCCCATGAATCCTTGCACACGTGGGATTCAGACAAAAGGTACTTCTTCAGAATAACATCGACAACTTTAGCACAAGGATATGTCATCGGCCCCCTCCCATCAATCAATGGTCTCAATTGTGGGTTTGATATATCTTTGTGAATTTTGGGTATGCCGAACAACACTGGGGTTTTAGGCCAAGGTGTAGACATAAAATTAAATGTGTCAATGTCAATGGTCACCTCTATGAACAAGTCGTTGAGGTAACCTTTTATTCTGTTATAGGCAATGTTAACTTCATTCAGTGATACCTTTAAATATGCTACATCATCCAACAGTTTGTGCATTCTCTCAACATAATCTGTCTGATCAAATATAACAAGCCCCCCTCCCTTATCAGGTTTGACTACCCGAATCCGAGAGGCTCTCAGAGATTGTAATAATAAATGTTCTTCTGAGTTCATATTATATATATTTTTTTAGATGTACGAATGTTGTGAGAATTCAATAAAAATCTAAGATCTAATTCACAAACATGCTCGAACATCTTCAAAGTTGGATGTATCGGGGGGTTGAACGTACTAGGTACCCTTAATGTTTGGTTCCTGGTGTTGTTATTACCAAATAGTAAATTAAAGTTCAACTTCCTGACAAAGAGTTTTTGATCCATAACTGTTTGGACAAGATTTAAAGGTTTAGAAGGCACAAATGTACTACCTTTCGCCAGTAAATTAACTAAGACAGGGTCAATTAAGAATGAAGAAAAATTGTAAACATTAAAATCCCCATCTGAATTACTTATTATCTTAAGTACAGTAGTGTCATTAGATGTTATTTCCTGCGCTTGAAATTGCGCTGGTTGTTCTTCCGATTCTGATTTGAACTGTTTATTCTTCGGAATCGCTCATGTAGCCCTCTGAAAATTTTCAGTTACATCATTAACAAGTGTTTTTTGATTCAAAACATTTTGCTCGTGGTTAAAGCCATGGTTATTATTATAGATGCAAATATGTTACTACTGTATCACTAGCATCACAATTAGGTGTTACATTAGAGTCATGACTATTATTTTGTTGTTGAACAGAAGAAGAAATGTTGACTAT